>NW_024340695.1:103929-206166 GCF_902729225.1 Pteropus medius | reverse complement strand
ATTCCTAACACATACTATACACTCATTAATTACATGCTAAGCATTTTACATAATTCTTAACCTTGCAACAACTCTATGAGGTAGGCACTGTTACCACTCTAGTTTAACAGGTGAGGAAACTAGAACAATTTCACCATTTAAATCTTCTATTGCTTGGAGAAAGTTTATTGTGAAGTCCAGGAATTCTCAAATCACTTGAAGATGACAATTGTGGAAACAAAACATTAATTCTTAATTGTTTCCAACCCTCTTCAATGTGTAATGTTTTGCCAATTTCTGGTTATAAGGAATGCCATCCAGTTTCCTGACTTTAAATAATAAATGAGACAAATCTGAGTATTTTAGGACAATTTTTCTATCACTAAAGTGCCTATAAGCTCATAATTTTTTTCAAAATACACCTACCTAAAGTGTTTTTACTAGCTGAAAAAATGCATAATTCTCTAGTTCACCTCCTATCGGCTAGGTTACAGTCTGGCAAGTTTCATCAAAACATATCAGTTTCACTGGCAATAATAAATTTGTTCAGGAGAGAAAATATGTTCAGAAAAAATAATCACTGAAAAAGCAAAAGAAAATCTTCATCTGTAGCTTTGCAGTTTCCTGGTTATATTTTACCAGTCCTTTTTTGTATTTGTGTGTAATAGAAACACCAAAGCTAACCAAAGAATGACTGGGTCCTATAAGATCTCAGAATGGGTTCTGCATTAACATGTAGGCCATTCAAATCCAAGTTTGAATCCCAATTTGTATCTTTACCAGCTGTGTGTCTGTTTTCTCATTTGTAAAAATGGGATTAATATTAATTCCACTGGGTTGTCAAGATTAACCAACACTATGTAAAGAACCTCTAGCATAGCACATTGCACACGGTTTTCTCTTTTTCCTATGCTTTTCAGTAAGCAGGGTTACAATCACTTCCTCTTTAGATTGATGTTCTTACTGAAGAGTCTGACATCCATATAGGATAACTTCAGTGTACACCAGTAATGTAATGGTGGCGTGTAATTGTGCAAAGCAGTCATTCAAGATACCAGCCGCATGAAATAAATACAGTGGTGCCTATAAAGCTATTAAAATGTGTAAGTTCATTTTCCTTTTCATTAACCATCTTTCCTGGTGCTCCACCTTATTATAAAGGTATCTTCTGTTAATATCTTCAGTATGACAGTGATCCCCACAAGGGATACAAAAAGCTAAAGATACTTCGGTCTCAAGCATTTGCCTTCACTGGTAATGTATGCTGCCAAGACTTCTTTTCTATATACGCACCCCTCTGCCCTCTTCCTTTTCTTAAGGCAACTTGGTTTTCATAACTATCTCCAATCAGGTTATGAGAATGCTACCTTTCTTTTAGATAGTAAACTGTTCACAAACCAGTAATGCTGTCATTACTTCTATGGCTGCTCTCTGATATGTTTCTGCCTCAATGCTAAAGTAATAAATGGGTTCTTATAATCACATTTTAATATATACCAATTAATTACACCACAAGAAATTAGACAAGGCAAAAAAAAACATTTTTAAATGTAACCTTACCATTCCAACATGCCGATCAACATTAAAAAGTCGTTTGTTGGAACCTTCTTCATAAAGTTTAGAAAGGACTAATTTTTCTACCCCAAAGACAACACCGTCTTTACATCTGATTCCAATAGCTGTACTGAAACAAAGAGAAGATAAATTTTTTAAATGAAAATAAACTTTATAAACAAGTTTTAAAAAGACAAAAATAGGTAGCACTTACTTTTTTAAAGCATGTCAAGTATTTTTAAACAAATACATTTGAAAACTAGAAAGGGGAAACATCCTAAAGTCTGGTAAATTAGATCCATGTAAATGAACGTATGACCAACAAAAAATATCTACCATATTATCACATAAAAAGATTTAATACATAAGTGAAAAAAAGATGCCAACAAAATATGTGCAAAATGGCATAGTGCCTGCCATATGATAGCTGTATTTTAACAAATGTTGACTAAACTATTGTCCATTAAAAATGGTTCACAATATGCACAGAAAAAAAGGCTATACCCAAACTAAAAAGTTAGCAGTGACTAATCTGGGTGAAGAGATTATAATTCTTTTTCTTTTGTTCGTTTGCTTTTTCTGCAACATCCATGTATTGCTTATAATAAGTAAGTATATATAATAAAATATATGCTATGTACAAATTTAAAACGACAGATCTTAAAGTAACCTCTTAAGTAAAATATGGAGGAAAATACATTGCCATTTCAAGATGAAAATACATTAATTACTTTGTTTTTCTAATTCTTTTAATAAAGGGAATTCTGATCAGAAACAACCAGAAAGTGAGGAGCGACATATACATTTTGCAAAGAATTTCCCCATTCTTCAGGTATCTTCAATGGCTCTCCTTTTAAGTTTAAATTTCTTGGCCCACCTTTCAAAAATCCTGAGAATCTGCCAAGTCCATCTAGCTTATTTCCTATTATAAATCCTGTGTTCTACTGAATTCAACCTCACTGTCATCCCTCAAACACCTACATTCGTTTTTGCTTTTATGACTTTATTGAGGTTATCACGGGTGCTAGAATATACTTCCTCCTCACCACTGCATATTTAAATAAATTACTACAAACTCTTGCAAATTCATTTGAACTTAAACTCTATAGCCTCAGGTAGTCTTTCCTGATTATCCCAAGTCATCATCTTCTTCATTGTTCAAAATCTAAAATGTTCTTTATTCTGAACTAAAAGTCCTCAAAGTGTAGTCTGTGAAACCCCTGGGAATCCATGAGATCCTTTTAAGGGGCCTATGAAGTCAAAATTATTTTCATAAAAATACAAAGACATCATTTGCCTTTTCCACTGTGTAGTCGTTTGCATTGATGGCACAGTAGCACTGAGTAAAACTGCTGACACTTTAACACAAATCAATACAGTAACAATAAATGGTAGCAGTAAACTATTAATTACATTTTTCACTGCTAGGCTCTCACAGTTCAAAAATAGCCACTTTTAGTTTAAGAATATCCTTGATAAAACAGTAATTAATTTTATTAGATGACAACCCTTAAGTTCTTATCTTTTTATTATCATACTGAAGTGGAAGGTACTCAAACAACTTCTGCTGTAAAACGACATATGATGGTAGCCTAAAGGAACAAGCACTGGTAAAACTGGTTATTTAAACTTCAGTATTTGGCAGACTTTTTCTTTTTTTTCTAAAATGAACAAGTGAAATTGTCACTTCAAGGAAAACAACTGACAGTATTTTGTTGCCAGTGATAAAATTCATGTTTCAAGCATAAATTGGAATTTTAGAAAATATATTCACCCATGTGAGCTTGTCTGTTTCCTAATACTTACAAACTTTTATGATCATAGTGATGGTAATATTAACAAGTGTGATATTTCTGACAGTTTATAACTAAGCATGTCAGATTTGGAAGATTTGTTCTAACTCAGTGAACCAACAATTTCCAAATGACCAATTCATAATATTGCAAATCATGCATAGGTAAAACATCTAAAGTGCAAGACAGCCCAACAGATTTTAATTTAAAAGAAGAAAAAGTTTATTGTTAAGTTTTTAGATACCACATTGCAACTAACTTTTAAGAAATTACCATTTGTCTAGTTTTGGTGTGTAATCATAGAACATCTATAATTATCCAAAAAGGCTATTAAAGTACTTATTTTTCCAACTACATATCTGGATGAAGCCTGATTTGCTTCACGTGCTTTAGTAAAAGTAATAGCATATTAAAGCAGAAGCAGACATGAGAATCTGTCTTCTATCAAGCTTCAATTAACTACTGAGATTTACAACACCATTCTTCTCACTACATTTTTTTAGATTTTAGAAAAGTTATTTTTCATTAAAAAATTTTCAATGTCAAACATTTTTAATGTTAAATTATTAATGTTAATATGCAGTTGTGTTTATTATTACTCTTAATGAATTATTTTGTTTTAAAATCTAACATGGTTAAATATTGACAGAACCAATAACCTGCATAAATAAGAGCTCTCTAGGGTCATGGTAAATGTTGGTAGAACCTAGGGCCTACATAAAAAATGCTCTTTGAGGTCCTCACTGAAAGGATCCTGACACCAAAATTTTATGTACATTTTTATTCTAAACAATCTAGCCTTTATAGTTACATTGTACAATTTTCCTTTCATATTCTGACTCCTCAATGAGGCTAAAGGGGAAGATTATAATTTAAACTTTTGCATATTACCTTCTGGGGTATACTTTTATAAAATTATGATCATGATATACATATTTTAATAAAGTGCTTTTAAGTATTAACATATGTCATTAATTGTTTAGGTAGTTCCTATACTTAACAGAGATTCAAAAATATTTGACTTAAATTCCTAAGATTAAATTTTTCTTTAAAAGAATTTATCATCTTTCGATACAGGAAGAAATCAAATTATTTAATTAAATGGTTAAATGTTTTCTAACTATTAGTTTATATGCTAGACTCTTAAGACAATCAATATACGGCCAAGGAAAACAATGATATAACCCAAGAATTTGAAAAAGGGAAATGGGCTAGCAAAATGATAATGGATCTGGTTTTATGCACTATATTTGACCATGTAAAATGGCCAAGTAGATAATCCTGGAATCAACTGGAAATATAGGACTGAGGCTAATGAAAAGATGTGGCCTAAAAAGAGATACAGAAATGACTAATAAATTGAAATTTTAGGTCACATATTATTTTACAGCAAAGTAACATAACAAAGGCTAATTACCAAAAATAAAGAAAAGGAGCTATTTAATAATTGGTTAAAACAAGCCAATTTCAAGTAAAATAATGTTTCTTACCTACTATTTTCCACAGCTTTCATCGCATACTCAACTTGAAAAACTCTTCCATCAGGAGAGAATGTGGAAGCTGACAGGTCATACTAGGAGAAAAAAGGCAACAGTAAGCCTAAAATAATGTATCTTTGGCAGTAATAATCTTAGAATATTTTTTTTCCAAATGGCTTACACATCAGAAATCACAGATTTTTTTCATTTGAGCAACTAGAACTGGACCATTCACTGAAAATTAAAGATTATAAGAAATGCAAAATGGCAAGGGAAGGAGAAAACTCAGAGCTCTATTTAGGGCATGTAGTTTAAAATGCCTATTCATCAAGTGGAGAAAAATGTCAAGTGGACAAGTCTTTATATCAGCAATTCTTGGAAGAAATGAAAATAGGAGATAAGCCTTCAACCATAGTGCTTCCTTAGTTTCAGTTTCCTGATCTGTTAAACAGAGATCCTTAATTCTACCACTGTAATACCAAAATATCTCACATGGTTATAGCATAGAGTATTTTTAAAACGTTTGTAGAATGAAATACTATCAATTGAAGGTGTTCTTAATGTAGTTGCAAAGTCTATTTGCTACAACATGCATTATTAAGCAATTACTAATACTAAAAAAGTATGACATAACCTTAGCATCTCATAACCGAATGGATTAAACCATTCCAAACATAAGCTGCCTATTATCAAACTCGAAAAACTAGTATTTGGGTTTAAAGCTGAGTATCAAATCTTGTGAATTGTAGCTATAGATGAGCTAAGAAACCGATTATTCAATGCTTCTAGTGCAAACAACCAATAACTATTTCTAAACAAAATTATATTTTCTATGTGGAGAAATACATACGGGGAGTAAGCAAAAGATTGTTTACATGCAGTACATTTAACAAAGGTAGTAAACCGAACAAGTTAACAAGTCCAACTTCAAAATCCTCAACAGTCTTGTCTGTTCATAGTCAGAAGTGGTTATGTCTCTAGCTAACCATTTCAATGTTTACGGTAATGTGCTATTAAGAATTTGTACAGGAAAAGCTGAGACAAAGGAAAAACGAAAGGATTTTTCAGATTTCGCTTATCAGATAATTTTTTTTTATTGTCCCGACAGGGTTTCCAGGATCACTACACTGTGGATCACTACACTCGAAGGGACGATAGAGAAGGCCTCGTGAGTCAGCAGCACCCTAGGAACTGCAAAGGCTGTCCACGGAGAGCAGCGTCTCAAACCTTGGAACCTCAACACGCCTTGCCTCAGTGGTTCTCAGGAGGGACTGACACCCAAACCCTTTATAGACTTTCAGACCCCACGAGTTTCTACTTTCGGTTTCCCTAAGATGCTGAAGAAAGTGACTCAGCAATCCAAAGCTGCTCCAAATATTACCGCTGCGCCGCCAAGCCCGCTACACCAGAGCTTAAAAGCTTCAGGTCACCGTCACCGCAGACTCAGGCCTAAAAATTAGCGTAGGAAAGACGGCCGTTCGCCAGACAACTAGAAGCGGCCCACTTGGCCGAAGGCAGTCCCAGCGCACCCAGAACTGATATACCCCAAGCGGTTTGTCCGACTTCCCTTCAACGCTAATCTTTACACTAGACTATCGCACGGAAAAACAAGAACTCACCCCGGTACCGATTGAGCTCATGCTGATAAAACCAGCAGAACGCGTAGCGCTTCAGGGCCTAAAGCGCACCCCCTACACCACAGCACGCAAACTAGTAATAGGCTCTCTCATTGGCTGCTCTTTCAACCAATAGCCTTCTCTGTAGCTCGTTTCCCAGTCTTTAGCCCGGTGAACAGAGGATTGTGGGAGAAGGAGGAGAGGAACGTGGCGGGCGACGCTCATAGGCAGATGCAGTGGAGGTGGAGTTTGGGAAAAGGAAGGGAGTTTCACCTCTTCGGTTTCGGAACTCAGTGTTGCTGAGCTGTTTTGAGCTATATTGTCTGAGGACCTGTTCCGTTCCATTTCCTAGGAATGATTTACCTTTAATATTATCTGTTTATTTTGCTACATTATTCTTTCTTAGAGCAAAGCGCAAGGATGTTCTTACCAAGACCAGAGAAAGCGGTAAAGGAGAGGTCTCCCTCCACACTTGGCAGCCAGGTTCTGACCCAGTATTTTAAGGGCATTTCCTTCACCCACCTATACTTACAAGGAAGGAAGTTACACTCAAAGAGTTTCGCCTTTGACCTCAGGAATTTTACAGAAGCAGTACTTTTTTAAAGAATATAACTATTTCGTAGAATTAAGGATTAGACTAATTAAAGATATATATTGAGCTCTAATATGACCCAAGTACTCTGCTAAACACTGCTGATAAAACGGTGAAGTAGACATTACTCCATCCCTCATGGAGTTTACATTCAATGAGAGGAAATAGCCAACAAAGAGTAAATAGGCAAAATAGTTGGACCTTGTGATAAGGTGGAAGAGAACAGAGGTTTGAATTTTAGGCCTGGTGCTTAGGTGCTTAGACTTTCTGCATGGGTGATATTTAAACCGAACTTTTTGGATCATTATCGGAATATGAACTTGGAATATTATAGGAACGTAAGCTCAGTGTAGCCTGTCATGGTGATTGAGCAGAGGAGAGTGAGAGGAAGTGAAATTAGAGATGTGGACGTGGGACCAGATTTTGTAGTGCTTTGGACTTAATCTGATTATACTGTTATTAGCATTTTCTTAAACTGCTAAATACTAAGGCGTATGTTTCCCTCGAAACATTTTATGTATTGACTGTATAATTATGGAAATCAGAAAATTAACATACTGTTTTTAAATATACAGGCTTTTTTTTTAGATTTTGGCAATTCTCTCAATAATACCCGTTGCAGCAAAAGAATATCCAAAATCGTCATGTCTCTAGGCTCCTTTAGTTTGGGAAATAGTTGTCTCAGCTAGTCATAATTTGATCAAAATCAGTTTTTCTTTTTTCCTCTTAGAATTAACATTCTTTACCATAAGAGTCTATAATCCTTTCCTCCCAGGTTCTGTCATTTGAGCTGGATGGTAATTACCCTGTTCGATGAAAATAAGGCCTCTCTGATCTACAGCCATACCACCTGAGGATCCAATTTCTTAAATATCAGGCAGTTACCCGAAAGAGGCCTTATTATTATTATTATTTATTTTTTAACGGCTACAGTACCTGGTATACCTAGGTGGTCTCCCATCCAAGTACTAATTTAGGAGATCAGACGAGACCAGGCACGATCAGGGTGGTATGGCTGTAGATCAGAGAGGCCTTATTTTCATCGAACTAGAATCCCCTTCCTCAATTTAACGTTCCTTGACTAAATTATATTAAAGGAAAAATAGCTAACTTCTGCTGTTCTTCAGTGTAGCTAACCTCTTAGGTTGTATGTTCTTTAATCTGCTCCCTAAATTGTAGGAATCCAGTATGCCATTTGATAGAAGGTGGCTAGCCTTCATTCGTGTTTTCTAAAGATAACAAATTAGGCAGTATTTTAAAACACTTCAGAGCAGATTCAGTGACTTTGTAATGATAAATTTTTGCATGTTTTCAGTGATTTAGGGATGGATATACACGCTATAGAAATTAAGTACGATAAAATGTTGAAACCTGATATAGCTGAACAATCATCAAAGGCTAGAAAAACAGCCTCATTCCACAGACGCCCGGCTAGCTCAGTCGGTAGAGCATGGGACTCTTAATCCCAGGGTCGTGGGTTCGAGCCCCACGTTGGGCGCAGACAGTGACTTTTTTTTTTTTTTTTTTTTTTTTTTCGTTCTCTGAAGGAATCTTATTTTAAGGTTTTTCCGAAATATTATTACTAAGGAGCGTTCTTTAAACCGCATTAATTTAAATAATTTTGATATTAACCAGATCTTTGGAAAAAAGACTTCATTTTGTAAACAAGTCTCAAACTACGGTTGCGCACTTAAAAGCCCATGTTCCTCTTCCTTTCTGTACTCCCTAACTTCTTCATTAAAAGCAGAGGCAATTGAAAGTCTACTGTTTAAAGTTGAGACTCGTTTTCCGTGTTAAAATGCATAGTTGCTGGTAGAGGGCAATTTTGCTATTATCAAAACAAAATATGATCCCCGATTTTGGCAGCTTTTTCCCAAATTTAAGAGATCCTATGTAAAAGCAGGTGGGGAGGCTGGAGGATTTCGGAGAAAATGTGTCTTCCTTTTTTATTTTATTTTTTCTTACCTTCATTGTAGGGCTTGCCCTAGGATAGGGTGTAGGTAGCGAAATATCCCGTGGAGAATATATATTGAGAAATGTTTCTTTCTGTGTCAGATCTGCACAACCAGAATAGAATATACAGCAAGTTTTCTCCCATTGTTCTTAGGACTACGTTTGGATCTATCCATCCAATTGGATAGCTATGAGGAAGCTAATATTCTGGTAAAGGTGAGGCTGAAACAGGAACACGAACTGAAATGTGGAAATTCGGTGGGCAATTAAATATATGCAGAAGGTGAGATTTTTGCCTTCTTCCTTCTTCACTGAGAATTTTGAATTATTCAAAAAGAGAACATCCACACACACCCGTACCACCACATCCAGGCACGTCCCAGGATCCCACTCACCAGACCACATAGGTGAACTATCCATGCAGCCACCTAACGCCAACCTTATCTAAAGCACTAGTTCCTATACCTCTGTTATCCACCAGCTTCCCTCCTACTAAACTACCAATTTTTCTCTTCTTGTTTTCTTTAACGTGCAAACATGCTGTTATTTTTCTATCTTAAAACAAAAAATTTGTTTCCATTCACGCTACCATTCTATTTCTCTGTTCCCCTTTGGAGCAAGTCACCCAGTCGCCTACCTTCACCATACCTCTCCTCACACCTCTTAACTATGTCAACGCCCCTCAGCCATACCAAAAAATCACTTATAGATGAACAATTTTGATGTATTACTCATTGTAGCAAAGGAGAACTGTGGGATGTTTCAGTAAGAGAGTGATACAAAGAACCTACTATAGGATTTGGGCTTCGAGTAATTTTGGGGAGGGTCCAAGGAAGTGAGGGCTCCTTCACGACTGGGTGTTCTCAGAAGACCAAGGCAATTCTTTGACTAATAAATCTTATCTATAGGGAGAGCAGACTAAAGGAAGGATAAAACTGAAATTAGTAAAGTAACAGCCACTCAGTAAGATGTTTGGTATTGAGTTGGAGAGTGACCAACTTGTCTGAAGTGGATGTTCTGTGAGATGCCAATCCCAAGTGCTAGGCTTTCAGCCCTTCTGACTAACCCACTATAAATCAACTGTCAATCGTAGTTCCCACAAACCCTCTCCTCAGTTTTGATAATTTCCTAGAACAGCTGACAGAATTCAGGAAAACGGTTTACTATTACCAGTTTATTATAAAGGACATAACTCAGGAAGAGTCAAAGATAAGCAATGCATAAGGAGCTTCCATGCCCTCTTCTGGAATGCCACCTCCTAGCACACCTGGATGCATTAACTGTCATGAAAGCTCTCTGAAACCTGTAGTTTAGGGATTTTTTGAAGGCTTCAGCATGTAGTATGATAGATTAACTCGGTCTCTAGCGACTCTCCTATCCCTGGATGACATAGGGTAGGGCTGAAAGTTCTAAGCTTCTAATCAGGGCTTGGTCTTTCTGGTGACTAGCCTTTATCATGAAGCTACTCAGGAGCCCACCAAAAGTTGCCTCATTATAACAAAAGACATTCCTATTACCCAGGAAATTCCAAAGGATTTAGGAATGCTGTATAAGATGCTCCTAGTACCCCTATCATTCAGGAAATCATAAGGGTTTTAGGAACTCTGAGTTAGGAACCAGGTAGAGACCAAATATATTCCTTATTACATCACACTTGCCTGATTTGTCTTTTTTTAAATCACTAAGAAGTGAGCCGAACCCTAACCATCCTATTCTGATTGGCAACTACACCACCACCCACTTTACCCTATTTTTCCCATAGAAGGTAACATTATGTCTCTTTAATCTTACCTACCCCCTTGGAATGTAGGTCCACAAAGGCAAGATTTTTGTCTCACTGATGTATCTCGAGCACCTAAATTAACATCTGGCAGATGTTCAATAAATGTGTTGAACCAGTAAATTTAAAAGGGTGTCTTAGTTTCCTACAGCTGCCATAACAAAGTACCACAAACTGGGTAGCAAAAAACTACCAAAATTTTTGTTTCAAGAATAAGGAGGCTAGAAGTTTGAAATCAAGCCATGGGCTGAGTCATGTTCTCAAAGGCTCTCTTAAAGAATCTGTTCCATGCTTCTCTTAGCTTTCTGGTGTCACCAACAATACTTGGATGTTCCTTAGCTTGCAGCTGCATAACTCCAATCTTTCCTTCAGTTTTAACATCCCTGTGTATCTCTGTTGCACATGGCATTTTCGTCTTAAAAGGACAGCAGTCATATTAGGCCCCACCCCAATGATCTCATCTTAATTTGATTACATTTGCAAAGACTCTATTTCCAAATAAGGTCACATTTACATGTAGTAGGGGTTAGGACTTCAACATATCTTTCTGGAGCACACAATTCAACTCTTAATAGTGGCTTCCATTTGCCAACCTCAGCCACCATGTATCTGCCACCTTATAGCTAGCTATAAAGCTCTATTTCAGTCAGAGATCCTATTTCTTATTCGAGGATAAAAAAAACTTCTCATAATCCAAATTTGATAAAAACTAGAATTTTAGAAATTTTTTACTATTTAAAAAAAGACAATGTTAATAGTAAATCCATACAATTGACAATTTATAGTACATCTATTCCTGGCAACCCCACTAGGAGGTTTCAAAGTTAAGAAATAAAGGGGCTTTGTTTATTAATGGAGCTTATATTCCAGAAAGGAAGATAAAACCTGTATAGAAACAAATACAAGATGAAAACTCTAAGTGCCTCAGTTACAGTTAACGTGGTTATGAGAAAGATCACTACTTTGGGAGAAAGGGTGCTGTGGACAAGTGGTAGGAACAGAAGACAGAGAAATCTTACTTTTAAGAAAGAATGTATTAGGAAAATGGGTGGCAAAATTGAACTTTCATAGTTTTATTCACTGGCTTACCATTGTTTTCAAGTACTTCATAATCTAATCCTAAATTATAATTAGCAGTGCCTCATCTCAATGCCAAATGCTTTAAGATATTATGTAGAAAATCCGATCCATGTAGCCCAGACTAATCCTCAATTATTAAATTCTACTCATACTTCAGGAACAAGGTCAAAAAGCTCCTCTGAAGTTTTCCTTGACTCCCTGGTCAGAATTACACCGGTAACAAGCCACTAATACCCCTTATGGCACCTATCACATTCTGGGTTTTATCATCGGTTGTGTACACATCCACTTCTGACCTGTGAAACCCGTAAGGATAAAAGTTCATGTCTTACTGTTGTACCATTAAGGTATCTAAAACTACACTAGGTACGTAGCAGACAGTCAATATATACTGAATGAGTCTTAGACCTGGGCCACTAAAATAGTAGTACACGGTGACAAAATAGAGCTAGAAGTATTTTAAAAAGTAAAACATGCACAACACACTAATATAAAAAATTCAATCCTTTCCTATTCTTAATGGCAGGAATAAGCTCTTTCGAGTATTAGTTGGTATTAGTATCTTTAATACACAAAGCATATGGCAAAACTAGGAAGGATCCAGATAAGGTCAATCGAAATTATTAAACTATACGTAAGAATGGACTTGGGATATATAGTCCAGAAAATGTCTATTCCTACTCTGTCTTCAGAAATGAGTGTTCATATGTATTATTCCCATCTTCAAAGGTACCTAGAAAGAATGAAACCAGCAAAATTTCATAAGAGGTAGTTCATTAAAAACAAGTGAAGAAAAACAAAAATTAAAATTAAACAATGACCAAGTACATATTTCAAAGAATCTCTGCCCTGAGAAGATAAAAAGCAAACATGAAAAGATGAAAGATTTTATGATGTTCATAAAGCAGTTGCATAAAAAAACATAAAATGAAATATCTTTGCATAAAAATGAAATACCTTTTTTCTTAAAAATGTAGTTTTGTTCATAAAAAAACTGTAGAGTTAGAAAGTGTACATTTCCACACTTTCTTTAACAATTGCTTAACTATACTACCAAACATTCTCAGTCCAAAGAGTCAACTACATTTCTGGAAAAGCACATTATTATAACATGGATACATGAACACCAAAACAAAAAGATTTTAAAAAACAGGCCTACATTAATATTTGAAATAACTGGTAATGGTAATATTACTTATTCTTTAAATGAAATAGTTGCTGAAAATAATGAAACTAATGGAGTCTCTAATGCCCAGGACAGATTATGTGAATTATGTTATTATTCTTTTTGAAAAATGAGCTGTGTAACAAAGTTCTAAAGCTAAATTGCGTTACTATATTTTGATATAACAACAAATTTCATAAGCATCAGCTACACAAGAGAAAAGTCAAGAGAATATTAATGCGAAGAGTAATTACATAAATGCTTTTACTTCCACAAAAGTCATCTCTAACAGCATCCTACATACTTTGTACAATTTGTTTGTAATTGATCTGATATTTGAAATAAGCAAAGTTGACTTTATTCAAACTTTTATTTCTCAGTGGAAAATGCTCTCTTCATCAGAGGTGGCTGAGCTTTTCCGACATCAAACATCATTTCCAAAGGTGGGTTATTAAGAGAACACCAATCAGGAATACGGCCTGTCTGATTATAATACTCCTTTGAGACTGAACGGCTCCCAAGTATGTCTTGCAGTGCTCCAAAAATAGCTCCTGTGTGGTAAAAATATTTTTATAGCTAAGATGAAAACTTTTACCAGAAAATTTTATGTACACGTGTATCTACTTCATTATATAATAGAAGAGAACAGGTAAAATTCAGCAATGCATGTTCACACTCTTCAAATTAATTCCAGTTAAGCTGTTCTATAGATTATACTTAAATAGGATAAGCTGTAACTCCTGTGTTAAAGCCCATTGAATTAAATAGCCTATAGTAGATTATAGTAAAAATGATAAGTATTACTGTCTCTAAAAGCAAGTGAGGTAGAGTGTGGTGGAAATAGTTCCAACTCTGTGTAAATACAGTAAGTAATAACCTTAGTTTTCTTTGCTACAGCTCTAAGATTATAAGTCAATAAAAAAAATGGCACTGTAAAACCCAAAAAGCATCATTATAATGCCCTAAGAATTTATGCTGAAGATCTCGTAAAGACCCACAAGAAAGCCTTTAAAAAATAATTTAGTAACTAAATACATTGTCCTAGATCAAAATACATTCTGACAAAATTCTACTTTACTAGAAATACAACATCCATTTAAATCTCAATACTTTGTTTTTCTCTCTGAATGATCCTGATACCTATTAGCTGTAACTGCATCACTAAATACATATCCGAGTGTATACAAATATACACATCCATGACTGCTTTTCTCTTTAAGGTAGTCTCTTTATTAGGCTATTTCCTTATTTCAATAAAACTATCATTTTCTAAAACATTCAATGAACTCAGACAAAAAATAAAGTATAATTATAAAGAGATCAATTTTTATATGGCTTACAAACTAGTTTTAGAAGGAATTAAGACAAATGTTTTAAGGAATGGTAGCATCACTGGAATAAGTACACAACTATCATTATTATGAGGGTGACTTTACTTGAACAAAGTTTATTTTAAAAAATCAAAGTGCAAATGCCAAGACAAATACATATGTAATACTGAAAAATAATTTAAGGAAAAGTTGATGATCAAAGAAAGTTAATAGTTCTATTTATTAAGTGGGCAATTTTGAACACTGAATCATCTATTCTAATATATCCATTAGTTACACCATTCAGGAACCAATTACTATATAATCATTAAATTTTAAAAACTAAATTCTTACCTCCCAACCAGGCCACACAATTAGCCTTTGCAGGTGGAGTATGAATTCGGAATGTCTTGGTGCCAAGTGCTTTTCTATATTTTGGTTTTTCTACCAAATATCTTATTTCTGCAAGTAATCTGTGGAGAAATCCTGGCAACATAGATGTGCCACCTATGACTACCAAGTTCTCTGCTAGTTGCTTCCTGGTGTCTATTGGGCACTGTTATTAAAGAGAAAGAAAAAAAGGATTTATCCACAACTGTATAAATAATGCTTGACTAGGTTTAAGAAAATATACAGCTTACGCATTACAAATTGAATAGGTGATCATTTGTATTACAAAAGGGGCCACTGCAAGGTGTCTTTACCAAGGGAATTTTTCATGAAGTAAATATAACCACCATGATAATATTGCCAGATACTCATATAACTTTAAGATTTTAAAATCTAATAGTACAGAATTTTAAATTCCACAGGGCATATGGAGGTAGTATGTGAGTATTCTCATTTTCAGGATGGAATGACTAAGTTGAGCAAACAACATAAGAAGAAATAACTTTTTATACTTTTTTCAGTGAGGAAAGCGTGGAAACTTAATTTTTCTAAGGTGCTATCCTCATAGTATTATATCCAGAACAGTTGTCAAGTGGGAAGATAACATTCTTAGAAAAATTATGTTTCCACATCAGTTCTAAGAATTAGGAATGTTAAAGTCCTTCACTGATGTTACGTTTTTCAGAAAAGTCTCTGAGGGGAGCCCTATCTTCCATGGAGCTCTATAATTCCACAGTCATTAAACAAAAGAGACATGTTATCATATACCCAATGGAATTTAAAATTCAATACTACACAAACCTGCATCTGATGAAACTACAAACGACATTAGGTATAAAATTAAAATCTGGTATCATTGCTATGGAAAAAATGCATGATATGTCCATAGTACTTATTACTCCTAGTTTTAAATGTTGTAGATACCATATCTTAGTGCCAAAGTAATACTAACTATAAAATTTAAAAGCTAAAAAATGTAACCAATGGCTAAAATAAAAATACAGAAAATAACATTTAAAAACTTTCTCTAAAGGGCTATAATCATAAATTTAAACATTTTACAAAATAAAAATACCTGCATAAGGGAATCCAATATTAAAGTGGCCACTGATTTCTCTTCATTATCTTGTTCAAAAAGAATTTCCACAACTGAATCTCTGATGAGATTAAAAGCAGAGAGTGCTTTGTTGGCATCACATAATATGATGAAGAATATACCATTACTTCTATGGACATATTTTAAGTATTATGTTAATGTAGAATAATTATTAAAACACATGTTTGCATTTGTAAATAAAGAGAATAATAGTACCTGCCTTACAGGTGTTGAAGTGAGAATTCAATGAGTTAATAAAACAGTGTCTGGCACATAGGAAGCACTCCCTAAGTATTAGCTACAATTATTATTATAATATGTATAGATTTACATATATTTTGTCCAGTTATATCTCCTTAAACCTAATAACAGAAAATAAGAATTCTGTAAAAGTCAGTAAGATTCAACAAGCAGATCAGTAGTAATACAACAGATTTAAACACAAACAACATTCCTCTCCCCAAAATAATTTCTTTGTTTTTAAAAACCATACATGGCAAACATTATTAGTTGCCTAATAAAATACCCATTTTCCATTTTTGTTTGTTCTCAAATTAAAGGAAACTTATTTTTACATAAGGAAAATCTTTGTAGCAGTGAAATAGTTCTATATCTTTACTGTAGTGGCAGTGATTACAAAAATCTACCTGTGATAAAATTAAGCAGAACTATACATTACACCAATGCCGATTTATTGGTTTTAATACTGTACTATAGTTATGTAGCCACTGGGAGACAGTGGGTGAAGAATACATGGGATCTCTCTCTTTTATCTTTGCAACTTCCTGTGAATCTATAATTATTTGAAAATAAAAAAAAGAACTCCATGTTTAAGGTAGATACAATGCCTCACTCCGGTTGAAACTCTATTTATCAGCCTCCTTTGCAGATAGACATACCTAAGTACCAGACAATAAGATAGAGGCAGAAGCGGTATGTGGAACTTCTAAAAAGTTTCCTTAAAAAGAAGAGGAAGCACCTTTTCTTTCCCTTTCTAGGACTACTACCTTGAAAAACAGATGTAATCGTAGCTGTAACTCTAGCAACCACACTGGAC
Organism: Pteropus medius; assembly: GCF_902729225.1. Classification (NCBI taxonomy): domain Eukaryota; kingdom Metazoa; phylum Chordata; class Mammalia; order Chiroptera; family Pteropodidae; genus Pteropus; species Pteropus medius. Next base: position 189,323 of record NW_024340695.1, on the reverse strand, counting down.
CTCAAGGAACAGGGTTATACCCCAAAGATGATAGCTAGAAAAATGTTTGGGTCTATAATAGGAGCTGTCATACCACCTCTGGACTATCTTACTACAAACTCCTCTTAAATGAGACACAAATTTCTATCCTGTTGAAGCCACGATTTTCATGTTTGTGCAACTGGTACCCAAACTGAATCCTGATCAATGCAATGCAAAAGTAACTATACATATGGATATATAAACACTATTATTAAAAAAGTTGGAATCACACATGCATCCTATTTAAATTTTTTGAATCTTTTTCAAAACATAAAATTCTCTTCATGAGACTCAACTTACTTGCTAACTTTCTCCATTTCATCAGTAAAGTATACCGAAGTCTGTATTTCTTTGAACATTCATGGCTAGTCATCTACTTGCTGCTATGCTTGCTTGCTTCTGCTTCTTCCAGGTGAGTTAAATGGTAACTAAGGATCAATGTTCTTTTTCCAAATCTTTTATTAGTGGTTGATTTGATATTGAAATTATGTAATTTAACAATTACTACTTAACCAAGAAAAGATTAGGGTTGAAAATAAGTTGTGTTTTCTATGTGAACTGTGTTGAATGCTTTAGAAAGACAAAATAATTGTAAGGTCTGTTTATATGTTTAATACAACTGTAAAAATCTAGAAGAAAATATCTAGAGGGATTCTGTACCAAGAGTAATTCACAAATAACTAAGTTCTCACTGTATTTAAAAAAAAAAAACCCTGGAAATCATAAATCATGAATTACTTTTTTATATAAATTTAACTTAGAACTCTAGAAGCAGACTTATCCTTAAAGAAGGGGTCTTGGAAAGAAATCTGGCAAATAAATACTTATTTATAAATTTTAAATTAAAATAAAATGTTTAGTATATGATTTTTAAAAAATGGTTCTTTCTTTTAAATGGACCTTCTGATTTACTACTAAATTGAACTGTATCTAATTAGAAGGTTTCAATGAAACTAGATTTTTTTGGGTAGGAAAAATATGTTAGCAAACAATTGTAAATTGGGTTTGGAAAGTGAGACATAGTGGCTTTTTTATTCTCAATGTACTTCTCTATTATTATGTAACTAAAAAGGTGCCATGTTAGTTGAATTTCCTTACACACTTATTTTCTTCTAGGCTCTATTAAACAATCAGGAAAAAAATTTAAGTATTAATTTAGCGAATATAACTTATGTGAGATAAAATGATAAAAAGTCACTACCAAAAAAAGTTACTTTCTCACTTTTTGCTCTCCCAATCTACCATCTTTATCTGTATATTTATGTTCATCTTTTCATATCTTAATATCTCAACCTCTATGTTAATTATCTCAAAATCTAATAGGATCTTCAATATTTGCATAATAATTCTTTTCTGTGTATCTTCTGATCTAATATTTTACAGATGGAACTTTTATAACACAAATTTTATAGTTTGGATATAAACAAAAATTATATTGTTGCCAATATAATTGTGTAAGTCCTGAAGAACAACTTAAACTGCATTATCATTTAGAATAATCAAATAAATAATGAAAAGGTAAATTACTACTAACTGGTTGTAAAGATTCAGTATATTTGGAAGAATGCATTCTTTCTGACAATGTTTTAAAACAGAATTCAGCAAACTACGCCCTTCAAGCCAAATCCAGCCCATTGTTTTTGCAAATAAAGTTTTACTGGAACAAAAGCTCACTGGAGCCAGGCTCACTTATCTACATATTATCTATAGCTAATTTTGCACTCTAACTGAAGAGCTGACTAGTTGCAACAAAGACCACATGGCCCACAGCCTAAGCTATTTATCATTTGTCTCTTTACGGAAAAAGTCTGCTGAACACTCTTTTAAAGTATCCTAATTTATTCTCCACCTCAAAAAATGGTTAGTTTCATAAATTAAATTAATTCTGAGCTACTCTGATGAATAAGAATAATTTTTAAAGTTTTATAAAATTAAAAATTGAATAATGAAATTAATCATGAATGACGAGGTTAAATGAAAAACATAATTGTTACTAATAATATTGAAGGATTACACAAATATTTTTTAAAAGACCAAAAATTTATTTTATTTCATTATTTTGCTCATAAAAATTAAGGTCTAACCTGATTGATCCAAGGACATGTAAAATCTTCTCTCCATCTAACGGGTAGTCAACATTTGGTGGTGGTGAGGGACGCTGAAATATAAATATTAAGAGCATAAGTATACAAGTGTACCTCTGAAAAAAAATATATATTTATTTTTACTTACCTCAGTATTCCCATCAATATTAAATTTTGCTGCTTGGATTTTTAGTCCACGCTTCAAATCACTTACAAAGCAAGTGCGCACTTAAAGGAAAGAAAAGGAGGCTTAGTTATGGTTTGTGACTGAGTTAACGTTAAAACAATATTATTCAAGTGAGCATGCTAATCACCCATTCATTCAAATTTTATAAACTATCCTTGTTTTAAATTAGATTATCAGAATTTATTCATGAATAAAACAACTTTTTCATTCACCAAGGAGTTATGACATGTTGCGTGTTCATCTTCCATAAAACCACATTTCTTAGAAAACCACTTCTCAGGAAACTATTTTTCTTGATATTCCTTATATAAAGTATACCATAATAAAAATAAATTTTAGCATATAAAAATGTAATTATTCTAACTAAAGAGAACTTTTTTTTTAATAAGATTGACTTATATCTCTATCTCAATCTTACATATCAATCTCTGATTCTTTTTTTAAAATCTTGATTAGTGAAAACCAACTAAATTTTGCTCTCCTTAGTTTATGGTTTTTGGCATGATTATATTTTCCCTCTTGGCATACCCCAATACCATCACTTTCCTTCTACTATATCACCTTTTTTTTGTTTTGCACTTTGAATATTTATTCTTTTAAAGATTATTTCTATTGCAAAGCACCTTTTACAAGCTGTTTCAAATTATTTTCAGAAATAAGGAATAAAACATTTTTTAAGTAGAGACAAAATTGATGTTCAATGCACAAAATCTTATGACTTAATTACTTACAAAGCATGTTAGTTAAATATATATTTATATATTAGTTATTTTTATTCACTGATTCAAAGTATATTTAAGAATCTACAATATGCTAATATTCTAGATAGTAAGCAAGGTGCTCGAGTTACTTACATATTTTATATTTTATTCAAGTCCTTTGAACTATATAAGCAAGTTAAATGCCTAGCCTACAAGATATTATATACTTGGCAGAAGAAGGTGCCCTTCTTTAACCTATTTCCCATTTAGAAAAAAAAGTGCAGCTCGCTGCCAGAGTTAATTTAATTTACACGAACACAATCTTTGAAGCAAATCTGACTGGTTTTCAATGTGAAAATAAAATATAAAAACTGTTCTTGGAGTTATTTCTAAACAGAACTTATCTTTAATCCTAATGTAACAGAAATTATGCAATTATCAATATTTAATAATTTTGTGTGTGTGTGGTAAATTTCAAAGGCACGGAATGACACAAAGTGGAAAACATCATTCTACACAAAAATATCAAGTTTCTCTCTGGATCTTCTTGCTATCATTTGTTTGCATCATTTGTTTTCAAAGACTATCAATATACTAGAGTGATGTGATAATAATAATAAAAGCAAGATATTTCGTGGCAAACTTTAGGGGTAAGGTTAGGACTGTAATCTCTGAGTTATTTTGGGATAAACGCTGCAGCCAAGTACTGCCAGAGAGCATTCTCAGGGCAAATGGGAAATGGGTTATAGAAATCAAATTCATTCACTGAATTAAAAATCCAAGAATAGATAAATTATACTTAAGAATTTAAAAATAATTTTTAAAAACTTAGGTAATTACATAAGTAACATAATGTGTGAGAAGAGGCATGTTGCATATTTGTTTTAATAGAAATGGGTTTCTAATGTACATATTATTCAATAATATACTTTTTCTGTTACTGCTTACGGACCTTTCAAATCAATACAACTAGCCCCTTCTTTCTAATAGTTACACAGTATTCCTTATTATGAAGTTATCAAATTTCATTCAACATTCCCCTCTTAGTTGGGATGCACACTTTCAATTTTAATAAATATACTAGATTGCTTTCTTAAAGATTAATCTTCAGTCCTTACTAATAGTAATATATATTTATCTTCCCACAATCTCACAAACGCTGGGTGTCCATATTTCAAATTTTTACCAATATGATGTGTTTCCCTGACAAATGGGAAAGTTAAACATCTTTTCACAAGTAAGAAGCTATAAGGAAAAAAACACTCCGAATAGTTAACAATTGTTATATCACGGGGGACAGCACTGGAAAAAGGGAAGGGAACCTATTATTTAACCTGAGATATTTCTGTATTATTTGAGATACTGCAGTAAGCATGTACAAAACTCTTTAATAATTGAAGAAATTTTAGGTAATTATACTGTATAAGTAAGCCATACAATATACAAAATAGCAAGAGCTATTTTGCAGTCCTAGCTCTAACTCTACCTTTTGTGAGACACTAAACAAATCATTTCATATTTCAGGGCCCCAACTATACCAGATTATCTCCAAGGTCCATTTAACTCTAAAATCCATTACTGTCTAATTCTCTATTAAATATTCTAGAATATTAATTTTACATAACACTCTCAGTATTGGAGAACACTGAATTATATTTTAAATGCTTTTCCTTTTAGTGAATCAAAATACTGGAACACTGAATTATATTTTAAATGCTTTTCCTTTTAGTGAATCAAAAATGCACTCTAGCAAAGGACAAGTAATATATCTTATTAAAATGAATCCAATATACTTTGGCTCCAAATGTAGAATTTCTGAAGTCAATAAAATGACTGACCTTATAAAAATGGATTTTCAAAGCCAGAGTAAAAAAACTACACAAAAAAAACTAGTGGCTTTCTTGAGCAATTTAACTGTTATTTCATACTGTGGAAACTACTAATTCCCTATTAACCCTATATACCATATCTGCAATTGAGAAGTTTCTTCAATAACACATTGTAAATAAAGCCAAAAGCTTACATAAATCTGAAGAAAACTTAAAATTTTATTTATATTATTCCATAGCCTATATGTTAAATATTTCAGGATATTACATTACGAATTTAATATATTTTATACTTGTGTAAATATTTTTAAACACATGCCCCCAAACCAAGGATGGAAGGGACATAAATAGGAACTTAGTTTACCTTTAATGTCCTCTAAGACACCTTCTGGAATTGAACCTAAAACAGAAATTTTATTTAGAACTATATAACTTTAATAAGAAAAAAGTTTCTTAAATTGCATTCACATTTCCATTTCAGCAAAATTTTTAAAACTGTAAGTGCTATAATTTTTTTTAAAGCCAAACAGAAAAATTAAATTTGCTTTTAGAGAAGAAAATTCATCATTCGGAGTCCAGCCAAAGCACAGAAGTTGAAGCCAGATGTGTACAAAGTGCTATAGGATGTCACATATTCATAATTTGATAAAAACAAGAGATCTTAAAAATATAGTAGAATAACTGGTATTAGATAGAAATTACCTTTTCTACATAACAGGTAGTTATCTCGTGGTACTTAGAAATGTAGGGCTTAAACATGACTTATTATTTTTTTTTTTACAAAAAGTGAAGTTTCAAGTTTGTTTATCTTTCCTGTGATAATAAATAACTGTCAATAACATGGTAACTTAATACATATTTTTAAAAGGATCATATGCAGACTTTTAATTTTCTCCTTCGAGGTAAAGGTGACATTTTAAATAATGAGTGAGAAAGTACCTATTCAAAGAAATCTATATTAAGAATCTTTGGTAACAACAATTTTTGGAAGATGGATGTTTGGATACATGATTTTGTTGCTAAAAATCTTGTTTTCCAAATAAGACTCGGAAACAAATTTTCTAACCTAAGTACAAAATCTCCCAAACTCAGAATTTTTAACCCATTGTTAAACATATAAACATATTCTGATTGATTTATATGAAATAATTTGCATCAAGAAAGACAGAAACTTAAGAATAAGTTGCTGAAATGAATTTGGAAGAAGAGATAATGTGTTCACTTTAGAAAGTCTTAAGTTTGAGTTGCTTAGAGATATGCCTAGTTTATATCTAATAACCAGTTGGAAACAGAATATCATGTTTAGAAGAGTCAGGCCCAACGATACATTTGAGAATCAACAGTATACCTGAAAGCCAAGGGAAGAGATATGTCAAGAGCACATGATAATCCACAATGTCAAAAGTTCTAGAAAAGATTAAACTACTAGATTTGGTGATTAAGAGTTCAATAAGTTATAATTAGAGCAATGTCGTCAGAGAGATGTGGGGGAAAAGAGAATAACTATGCAATAGGGTTTAAAAATGTGAGTTGAAGAATGAAAAGGGAATGCAAACTCTTACAATAGTTTTAAATGACTTTACCCATCACAGAGGGAAGGCTTTGTTCTTTAGCAGCGCTTGTGTCAACAGTACATTGTTCCAATAGTTGAGTTTCCAACTCCCTGAAGGGAAAAAATTTACTGGAATTAAAATACTATAAATAACATCTTTTTCTTATTTAATACTTTTACTACCTAATGTACTTTGATGCTTTAAGTAGTTTTATCCTTAAAAGATGAATACACTAAAAGATACTGTTGAATGGAATAACGTTAAATGTCCATGTTACAAATCCTTTATTGATCACTGTCAGAAAATTGCATGTTTTTGTGACACAAGTAAAGCAAATGTGCTAAATTCCAAGAAACTCACCTGTGAAGAGCTTTTCCTCCTAGGGGGAGTGCTCCCCAACAATTCAGTACTGGGATTCCTTCATAAATCTATAGTGTAGTCAAGGGTATTACTATTTTAGGAGATAAAAGTGGTTTCCTTGTTATTTTCCTTCCCTTCTGCATTACTGTTCTAAATCAGAAAATTCTTACTTCTTATTTTCAAAAGTTACAGAGAAATAGTCTTTTTCCATACTCTACTCCAAAAAAAAAAAGTTAAACACACACACACACACACACACACACACACACACACACACACACACACACACAATTCATTAGTTAGTGCTGGGGTGTCCAATAAAGTAGCCACTGACCACATGTGGCTATTGAGCACCTGAAATGTGGCTAGTCTGAATTCAGATGTGCTATAAGAATAAACTTCACATCAAATTTAGAAGACTTAGTACAAAAAAAGCCCCTATAAAATATCAGATTACAATTTTTATACTGATTGTATATTCAAATAATATTTTGAATATATTAGGTTAAATAAAATATACAAAGTTCATCTTATTTGCATTTTTTAAAATTGTAGCTTAGAAAAAATTTTAATTACACATATCTCACACTGTATTTCTATTAGACATAGCTGACAGGATAGTGCACGATACTGTACTGTGAGTTTGCTACCTTTTTTATATATTATTTTTGCTGATGTTCTGTAGGTATATTTATGACAAGGAAAAAAGTATACTAGTAAAAGCATAGGCTTTGGAGACAAATATGGGTATATACCTTGGTTATATGACCTTGGGTCAACTATCTATCCAAACTTTCAATCTTCTCATTTATATAGTAATACTTACATTGCAGTGGTTACAAGACTTACACAAAATACTTTATATTTAAAAAGCTATGGCCTAATTTAGTTCCTTAGGAGCCAATGAGTCTTGATTTCCCTCCCATAAGTATTTCTTCCACTATACATATAGATCTCAAAATTCCAAGAGTCTTCCATTTACGTATTTTGACCTCCTTTTCAATGTAGCAATGCCTACTGTAATATTTCTGAGATATATTTACCTATACTGTGCTTAAATGCTTCTAATAGCAAGGAATGTACCAATGTATAGTCAATAATTCTTACTGAGCAAGTTACTATGTGCCAAGTCCTTTGGTAAAAACACTTTATAAACATTACCTCACTCAAGTCACCCAACACCCCTATGAGGGGAAATTATTATAATTCCCATTTTATAGATGAGGAAACTGAGGCCCAAAGAGATTATCCTACTCGAGCAGCATAATACTAGTAAGAAGCACAGCTGAAATTTACACTTATGTGTGTATTTGATTCCAAAACCCAAACTCATAACCCCTATGCCATTTTGCCTCCATGACAGCCTCTGGAGACAGAAAAAATATGTATTCAATATTCCACAGCAAGCTGTCTAAAGACAGATTACACGTCACTATTAAGTTTTAATTTTTCTTGATTTAACTTTCTCATATCTGTTTCTCTACTCTCCATAAGATCTTTTCTTAGAACTTGACTTTCTAGTCAACTCTTTGACATGCCTTAATTAGCTGATGTTCCTCTTAAAAACTGAACATAATATTCATGGTCTGATCCCTGAAGTATATACTGGAACTAAGTTGTAATAATAATTTCCATAAAAAATAAATTTAAGGCTTACAATTCTGTAAATTTTTTCCACATGGTAATTCATATTTGTACATGGTAATCCAAAATAGACTGATGCAATAAAAAACCATTGGTAATAAGCCTAATTATCTTAAAGAGTAAAAATTGCAAAATTAGCTGCTTCACAAAAAAGATACAGGTAACACCAGGCTTTCCCTATATCCACAATCCAGGACCATGGCAGAGTTTATCCCAAGAGTCAGAAGAGCCATCAGATGACTTGGAGCAAGCAAGACAGAGGGAACCTAGAAAACAACAAAACTAGAATGAGTGTCAGTAGTTGAGGGTGTTTCCCTCACATTTCAAATATATTTGAAAAAATTCACAGAAACATTATATTTATTTATATTATGATACCTAGTCAACCGTTTCATCGCATTAAATTAAGAACTAATTCGTTGATTTGAATTTACACATAATTAAAATATATTGTAATAAATAACAACAGTCTTTAAATTCTCTGAATTATTTTAACCAAAATGACAATTATGAAATATTTTTATTAATTCTTGTTCTCTCTCTTTTGGAGAGAAAACTGAAAGGGATGAAAGAAGAAGTCTAGAGCGAGGTCGGGGGGATGGCGTAGATGATAGAGGCTTTGTTCATCCCTCTGGCAACCAAATCAAAATTGTGACAGAAACACAGAGCAAGGAGCAAGCAAAGTAGCCTGGAATCTAGATGAACAGAAGCATTACAACCAGAGAGAGAAATAATCAACTTCCAACAGTAAGACGTAGGACGGGCGAAGACATGACACTGCCCAGTCCCAAGTAGCTGAGTGAGACAGAGGCTGTGGCAGCAGCAGCCGGCAGCTACAGACAGGGACATGTCTGTGAGCAGACTTTCAGAGTGACAGACCTGCTTGCTCTGCGCACCAGTGCTGGGTCGGCTACACGACGGAGCACCAGGGACTTACAGGGGGACAATGAGTTGTCAGAGTGTGGGCCAGAGGCAAAGCTCTCTCCTGGGCAGAAGTGCCGGCGGTATGCACTGGTCCTCTGTTGAGCCTTCCCCACCCCCATGTGCAGACACAGCAGTGCCATAGTTGAGACGTCATCAAACTGGGTAACAGAGGTCACTCTGACTAGAGGTTTCCCTAAAGCTCCATCTTCCCCAACTCGTGGTCCTACCAAAGCCACATACAGTTGTGTCCTCAGCAAGTCAGGTGCTCCTTGCTGAGCAGCACCAAGACTCACACTGATGGCAGCTGGCCCAGTTTCTGGAGTGGTTTCTTGAGGCAACAATAAGTACAGCATCTGTGGATTGTTTGCTGACTCTTAACAGGTGGCCCTGGAGGGGCACAAGCTGGGGCTAAACTTGGCCTGCGGCTGAACCCCTCTCAGGACTGTGCCACAGGACACATACTACACAAAGCCATGCTAATAAGACCAGGAGACTCAGGAGCTTTGCTTAGTACACAGAAAAAGACACAAAAAGGCAGCCAAAATGGGAAGACAAAGAAGCAGAAACCATAAGAGAGAATAGAACAGAGATCCAGGAATAATGGAGTCAAGCAATCTAATAGATGCAGAGTTCAAAACACTGGTTATGAACATGCTCAATGAACTTAAGACGAAGTGTAGATGAACTCGGTGAGAACTTTAACAACATAAAAATGGAAATGGAAATTATGAAAGGGAACTGGTCGGAAATGAAGAACACATTATCTGAGATGAAGATATATTAGAAGGAATAAACAGAGTGGGTAAAGAAGAGGATCAAACCACCGATATAGAGGATGAGGAAGCCAAGGACAATCAATCAGAATGGCAAGAAAAAAGAAGCCAAGACTATAATAACTATTTAAGGATCCTATGGGACACAATTAAATGTAAAAAGATTCATGTCATAGGGGTACCTGAAGGAAAACAAGAAGTTGAAAAGCTATTTGAAGAAATAATGACAGAAAACTTCCCTAACCTAGTGAAGGAAATAGACATACAACCCCAGGAAGCTCAAAAGAGAGTCCCAAAAAAGATGAACCCAAAGAGGCCTACATCAAGACTCATCATAATTAAAATGCCGAAGGTTAAATCTTAAAAGAGAAAAGCAGTTAGTTACCTACAAGGGAGCATCCCTAAGACTGGAAGCTGTTTTCTCAAAAGAAACTATGCAGAATAGAAGGGCTTGGCACAAAATATTCAACATGATGAAAACCCAGGATCTACAACCAAGAATACTTTATCCAGCAAAGCTATCATTTAGAGTCGAAGGACAGATAAAGAGCGTCCCAGACAAAAATAAGCTAAAGGAATTTATCAACACCAAACCAGAATTACAGGAAATGTTGGAGGGACTTCTTTAAGAAGAAAAACAAGGATCGAAAATATGAATAAAGAATGGTAATAACTAAATTCCTATCAACAAGTACCTCAAATGGAAAAGAATTAAGTGCTCCAACCAAAAGACAGAGTGGCTGAATAGATAAGAAAAAAGACCCCTACAAATGCTGCCTATGAGAGACTCACTTCAGATTAAAAGATATAAACAGACTAAAAGGAAGGGGATGGAAAAAGATATTACCTTCATGGACCTAGGGGATGGAAAAAGATATTACCTTCATGGACCTAGCACTGAATGAAATAAGTCAGATAGATAAAGATAAGTATCGCAGGGTTTCACATACATGTGGAATCTAAAAATCAAAATCAACAACAACAATAATAACAATAGCAAAAATGGAAATCAATTCATAAATACAGAGACTATTTTGAGGGCTACTTGATGGGAGGAAGGTTGGGCGGACGGCAAAAAAGGGCAAAGGGATTAAGAAGCACAAATGGATAGTTACAAAATAGTCATGGAGATATAAAGTGCAGCATAAGAAAAAGTTAACAATGTTGTAATAAATATGTAAGAGGGAGGAGGGGTACTGGATTTAGTGGGGTGACCACTTTGCGAGTTATATGGATCTCTAATCACTATGCTGTACAACTGAAACTAATATATTATTGTATGCCAACTATAATTAGGAAAAACTGATTGAATTGTACAATGTAAATATGAGCAACCAATTGTCTATATTTCAATAAAGCTGGGGAAAAAAAAGAGGTTCAGAAACAGATTTGGAGAAAAATGCTAAACTTAATAAAGAGATGCCGTTATATCAAAATGAAAATACAGAACATACGGAAAAAGAATTCTTGTCTTTATTCACAAAGTTTGTACTATGAACTATATTTTTAAAACATTTTACATAGCAGTTAAAATTAAATTGAAGAACTACAAAATTTTTTTAGCTTTGTGTGACATTTTTTGGTGAGAATTTGCCAGATCTGGTGACAATCCGAATATCAGATAATTAGTCAATTAAAATATGAAAGTCTATCATAACCAAATGGCAAATAAAATAATGGCTATATTTCCCCTATCTAAGTAGATATAGCAGGTATTCTAGTCATATATGAGATAAGGATACACAAACACAACTAAAACTCTAAGTATAAATATAGAGAACCATCTATTTTATTCAGATAAGAGCTGAAACAACTTCTTGTTTTATTTTGTGTTCTCCCTAATACAAACCAAATTTCTAAATCTATGATATCAGTATATACTGGAGGATATGTAACTTGTTTCTCTGTCTTATTAAACTATAACTCAGATATATTAACTGCCCTTATCGCTTAAGGACATTGTGATTTCTGATATATTTTGAGTTCAGTAGAATATATGAAAAATAAATTTATATGTGCTTAATTTTTTGTACTATACACATGTTATACAATCTTCTAGTTTCTCTTGCTGAAAAATCCTAAAGCAGAAATTTTTTTAAAAATTTAAATAATATTTTCTGCATGATCTTTTTGTAGAATATGAAATGTAAAATCTTAAGTCATAATTTTGGTCTTTAAAATAATTTTGACCCCTATGAAGTGCAAGTTACAAAAAATATTACTAATATCAAGATGAAAGTTATTCCTAGCACTGCCTACTTAGTCTAAGGGAAACATCTGAATAGTCCATTTAAGAACTTAAAAATCTAAAGTGAAAGAATTGAAGAATTTAGAACAATTAGCATAACTAAACAATAAAATCTAGAAAGACCTGGAAGAAATACATCAAAAACTCAACAGCACATAATATACTCCTTAAATCTGCGGGGGAAAAAAAGTTTCCAAATAGAAAAACTTATATTAAAATAAATACATAACAGAAACATCATAAAGAAGAAATCTTCGATTATCTAAGCAGTGGATGAAAAGCAAATTATGCATGAAATAACCATACAAAGAAAGAAAATAAATGGTCAATTTGAAGAGGCTTATATTTACTCTGTTATCTGGTTCCATTAATGTACTGTGTAGTATTTACAATAAAGGAAATAAAATGAGGACCTTTTAGTTTAAGCTTTGAGTACATACCCAAAACAAGATAAAAAATAAGTACCTCAAAATATTTGAAAAGAACACGAGTGAGTGTCTCTCTGAAGTGGGAAGGACATAGTACTGACTCAATAACCACAACTCGGCGGTCTCTGGGATTCACCAACAGATGCCTGAAAAGTAAGTTTTGTTTTCAAAGCTAAATAAAAGTTTGTATTTATTTTAGTACATAATGCAATTTGTTTAATAATAGAAAAACTATACTATATTAGCTTAAGATTCTTTATGGCAAAAAGACATCTTTATTTTATTACCCAGGAAAGATAACATTCCTGACCTCTTACTACATTCCATGCACTGTGTCAGGAACTTCACATCTATTAACTCATTTGTCTCAGAAAACAAAAACTACAGCCTACTATGAATACCTGGAACGATTAAGAAGACATTTATTTTTAGGTTATAAAAGTAATATATGCTCACAAAACTCCAAATATTATAGAAGTTTATAACTTGGAAAGAATAAATACCTTCCACTTCTATTATCCAGAAACTACCACTTACAGCATTTTGTATATTTTTATTATTGTATATGTCCAGGTATATATTTTAACAGAAATAGTCATTCCATAGATGTTGGTCTGCCACTTGCTTTTTTCAATTATCAATATATCTAAGACACCTTTCTGTATCAGTACATAAAGATACAGAACTCTTTTTTTAATGTCTGTATGTTTCGTTATACGGATGTACAACAATTTAATTATCCAGTCCCCTTTATTAATGGATATTTGATTTGTTTTCACTATCTCCTTATGCTTGCCAGTTTTCACGTCTTCAAATATATTTGGAAAAGGCTGAAAATAAGCAAGTAAAAGTAGCATTGGAAGTCAACCTTTTTTTTCTATCAGATGTAATACATCCAAATATTACTATGACGGGCATCAGGAAAATTTAATCACAAAAGCTGGGGAGAAAAACAAAGAGAATTGCATCCTACCTGAAATACAGTATGTGGATGAATTCCTTTAGGTAGGAATATAATTCTTCTGTATTGATATTATATTGAACAACTTTGATAGGCTATAAAAAATTAAAATAACATATTAATTTATAATAAAATAATCTCACATTAAAACATTTATTTTTACTAATGCACTTTCTGGTAATACATCAAAAGCAATTTGTATTGAGCATAAATGCAAATATTAAATGTTGATTAATCACTTACATTAGGAATCCTTAAGAACTGGCATGTCCAAAATGATGGATTTTTTTTGTTTGTGGTGATAAAAGTATGTCCACAAGGAAGTAAAGAGCTATACTCATTTGCATTTTTCCTCCATTAGACTTGTAATTTTGGCAGGACTGATAAAAATCAGCATCTATTCAAAAGCATCGAAGGCTTTTAATCACTCCCAAAGCATGGATACTTTTCCTTTCTTAACACTGCCCCACTTAATGACTTGTACAGTGTCTACCTTCCTGTTAGTTTGCAAGCTCCACAGGACAATAACTATTTCTGGCTTGCTTGCTTATGATATATCTTCCTTCAATTGATATGGGGCTAAGCTCAAAGTATATAGCTCATAAATATGTGTAGTAAAAATGAAAACATACACCATTAGCACTAAAGCAGTATATGCAAACACTACCAAACCAACAGTACAAGTCAAAAATAATATATAACAAGAGCTTTACTTATAATCTTCAGAAAGCTATAAGTACTCTGATGCATCACTGTCAGACTCTCTTCATTTACTCTTTTAAAGGAAAGACCATCAGCTTTCCTGATTTTATGTAGCTTCAAGAAGGTTCCCAATCATGCATGGCTGAATATAGATTAATCTTTACATATATCTGTCTTTTTAAGATAAAGAGCTGAAATCTCTAAGAAAAGTGCCAATAAGAATGCAAAAGTTTTAAGTCCAGTCAGGATCGATCTAGTAATCTACCTACTAACACAGTAACGCCAATGACTACAAAGCAAAACGAGAACAATGAAGACAGGAACTTCCGTCACACCTTGAATACCATACTACAAATATCTACTATATTTCTGGCTTGTCTAGGATTTGCAGAAAATTTTGAAATCAGTTAAAATGATTTCCTAATCAAGCATAATTAAAAAGATTTCTGATAATGTATTTCACATGTTGATCTTAATGATGCATCCCAATACCAAATATAAACTCATGTACTAGTCTCTTCTGCTACATGTGCTTTTATAAAACAAAATATTCTCATATTCAGTTGTTAAATAAGGGAATATTGCCTGTATTAATGTGAAATTTGTATTAGTTCATATTAGGAAAGACGAGCTAAAATTATAACAGTGACTGCCTTCACCAAGAAAAAGAAAGTCATCAACTCTGTGGCTGCACAGATAGCATCCTTTCAGATCTATTTTTAAAAGTTTATATGACCCTATGTACCAGAGGCTCCCTTCCCAGAGGGACCCTTTCATAACTATTGGGCTGAATTTACTCTTGGTCCAACCTTTACAAGAGGCACACTGGCTGGCTCAGAGCTCACTTCCATCTGCATTGTCTTAGCACCCACTGACCAACATTTTCAATCCATTATTTCATTTTATTTAAGAAATATCCTCAAGAGAGCCTCTAGCCACATTCAGTTGCAAGCCAAAGCTATTCCAATTTTTTTCCTGACAGATCAATTTTTGCTAGCATTCTGATTACAAAGTTATATGGGTTTTATGTGGTCTGCTCCAATGCTAGTTTTTCCAAAAGCCTGTTTTTATGATCAAAACTAGGTTTTTCAAGAATGCAAATATTAAGTTACAGTAGAAACATCTTTTTTTTTTTTTTTAGGCGAGGCAACCCTGGGTTGACCTCAAGGATTGCAAGGACCTTGTCGGCTTACAATCCTTATTTTATTATTTTTTATGCCTACAGCATCTGGTCTTCCTAGGTGACATCTGATTTTAATAGGTGAATTTTATGGCATTCAAAATTACTGTTGTTCTATAATTCCTAATCTGTCAAATTAGCTTTGAAAAGAAACTATCTTTTAAAAAATGTTTTTCATAGTTCTTTGGATTCTGGAATTACAGATAAAGGACTGAAGACCTGGCTTATATTTTGAAAAGGGTCAGAAAAAGTTATTCTATGTTATAAAGCTCAGAAAATTATTTTACTAAGATTAAAAATTTTCTCTTGATATTATAATTCCATCTACATAAAATATACAACAAAGGCAAATCTTTAGAGACAGAAAGAATATGAGTGGTGTGCTGGAGGTAGGATTGGGGATTAACTGTAAACGGGCATTACAGATCTTATTGGGATGACAAAAATGTGTTAAAACTGGACTGTGGTGATGGTTACAGAACTTAATATATTTACTAAAAATCACAGAATTATGTACACTTAAAACAGGTGAATTTTATGGTATGAAAACAAACAATAAAGACTAAAAAATTTTTTCTTGGGCTATAGTCATAAGTTATATATTCAGTATTATTCTAAATTATCTTATTTGAAGTCACATTTTAAAACATTTTACAGTACAGTATTTATTTTGCTAATTTGTTTTAAAAAATACCTTAGGCATGCCAACTTTTTTTATCACACTAGGAATTATGCATCTTGGACTAGTTTCTCCAGCAAATCCACACCTGCAAATAAATATAAAATTGAAATACTTATAACATTTTATATATGTCACAGAAACAAGTTTTTCTGTATCTATTTAAAAGTAGTAGTCACAAAAACTGGAAACATCTCTGATGCATTCAAAGAGACAAAAAAAAAAACCTAAGGAAAAGTTAATACCACTTACTCATAACTGTCTATCAAAGGTAAAAAACAATGTTTCAAATTAGCAATACTGACATAAAGCCGGATACTGTTTTAGGGCATTTATTTATTTCCAGTTTTTAATTCACCTGAATTTTATTTTTTCCCTCTTTAATTAGCTCCCTTCTCCCTGAAGGTGGGTGTCTCCTCCCACACGCTCGCAGCATGCACCTGGGGCCTGGTACACCCAGGGCCTGGCACCCCGGGCACACTCAAGGGGCCTGGTGCACCCAGGGGTATGGCTCCATGGCTCCACCTGGTGCGCAAACCCAGGACCTTCTGCATGTAAAGCAGACGTGCTAACCACTACACTATGGAGCCACCCTCACCTGAATTTTAGGCAACACGTCTCACGATCCTGGCTCTATCCTGGCTCTGTACTATATCATGTCACTTAATTCATATAAGTTACTCATAAGTCCATCATTCTAATATACTAGCTTCTATACTGATGTTTCCTTTCAGTCTATTTTTTAAATTATGCATATTTAACATAGTTATAATCACAGTACATACATCATGAACTCATATAAGCTTCTACCCACATTACAGTCTTCATGGCTATCATTTTAAAAACTGCGTATTTCATCCTTTTAAAAAACTTTTCTCTCTTGAGTATTTAGATATTTCCATGTTTCATGTTAGTAAAATAAAATTTTGCTTAAAATGTTGCTAAAAAACGATCACCAGTTTAGTCTTAACATTATCTTTTCTTGTCCTGTCTAGTTTTCAGTACTGCTCTTCTCCTATTCCCAGATAGCTCACTCCATCTTCTACTAGTCACATTTCCATGTTTACGTGCACAGTGCACCTCAAATTTCCTAGGATGCAATTCACTCACCAACTTTGATTCCTCTTTTACTTCATAAATTTGACTTATCACCCTCCTGTTGTCTTTGTCAATAATCATCTTCCTCTATGGTAGCTTTCTGCTTCTCAGTTTCTCAACATAGCCAATGTAATTATCTTTGAGTGTCAGCCTAAAGGCATTTACTATGCTACTGAAATAAACCTTTAAACATAAATAAGAAAATACAAATAAGGGAAGATCTTGCATAGAACAGTAAGTGAATGTTATGAACCAAGGACTATGTTTAATTCAATTCCGGTGCACCTGAGTTCCAATTCTTAAATAGGCTCTTTTGACCACTTATTCAACAAAGTTATTAAATACTTACTGTATGATAAACATTATTTTGATTTTATATATTTTCAAATGTTTCTATTTCAAATATATTTAAGATGAAATTTTAGCTGTCACTTTCTCTCTCTTGAGCCTAGCTAGTACAAGGGCTCTCAACCTGGAGTCCAAGGACCACTATGATGGTCCGCCAATCCCTGAATCTGTGCAAATATATTAAGGTTTGTGTATACGTGGCTTTCATTCAGTCGTCAAAAGAATCTACGCCATACGTTTGTCGCCGTTTAAAACATGTTAAATTTCCTAATCTAAGAGTCTGGGGGGCGGGGCACAATCTCCTGAGTCTCATCTATGGAGTTTCACTTCTTAATCTGTTTAGTCTCCCTAATTTGGCTTCCTACTACTCTTGGAGAGCAATGGCCACATCTTAAAACATATCTGGATTTCCAGCACCAACAGAAGCTCCATTCGGTGTTAAATGATGAAGATCGTCATCTGGCTTTACAATTCGTTGCTGGCTTCCTAAGCCGCCAAGCCTAGACAAAGCAGGGTCCAGGTCATCGCTGTCACTCCCTGCACTGGTGACCCCAAAGGGTCTGGTCGGTTTGGAGTAACAACCCGAAGCGGCGGCGAAGGCAATTCTCCGGAATCTTCTGGGCCTCCCTAGGATTCAGAACTTGACCTCATCACCAGATCCTCGGGAATCGCATCGCCCACGTTGGACATAATAGGGGCCATCATTTGAGGAGGTGCTGGAGTGGGGAAAGTGGAGACGCTTGCCCCGCGAACCTGAGATGAGGATTGGATTTCGGCCACCCGCCCTACCCTGGGGACGACCGCAGCCGGCGCCGCGGCCACTCACTTGGTAAAGGCCTCTCCCAGATCAATCACGACCGCCGTTTTCTCGCCGCCGCTCCCCAGGCCCTCGTACAGCGGCATGGTAGTAAACCAGGCCGTCTACCAGGCCGTAAGAAGTGGATCGCGGACGCAGAAGCCGACGGACCTCGGCTCTTAGGGGGCGCGGCCAGCGACGGGGCGACGGCGAGCCGGTGGTGGCGTCGGCGGGGGCTTCACGTGGCCGCGGCGCGTCGGCCCTGGGCTGTCCTAGGCTGTGCCTCACTCCGCATCGGACGCACATTCTCTCAGGCATTCCCGTGCCCTGGACTAGGGGAGAGGAGATGTGCGGGCCGCCGCTAATCTGGACGCGGGGAGTGCGGGGGACGAGGTGGGCGGAAGCGATCAGGCGCATCGGCCTCCCTAAGTGGGGCGGAGCCGACCTCTGGTCCTTCCAGCCGGACACGCCCCCAAGTGGCAACTGCGTTTAAGGTTTTCCCTGCTTGCCTGTGGACACCTCTCTGGTCACCGGGAGGGCACTGGTGGAAGACGAAAGCACAAAAATTTTGATTTATGCAGTCTTGGGGCAACATTTGCTGTGTCAGGTTATGCTTATCACTTATGCTTCTCAAGAAATACAGAGAATAGGTGTTATCTTCCTACCTGTGCAAACCGATGCTCAACAGAGATAAACGTTGGCAGAGCCCCAACAGCAAAGCCAGGATTGGACTCCAAGACTTTGTGGTTTCAAAGCCTGTACTAATTATGCTTTAGAAAAATAATACGTACGGACTTCTATTTGGTAGTCATTCCGCTGAAAGTTTTCATTTTAATCCAAAAAAAAAAGCAATTAAAATAGCATCTACAAATCTATGTATTAACAGTCGAGGTGGTTTAATGGAAAGAACACTGGACCAAGGATTCCTGTTTAACTGAGGAGCTGTGTAACCGGAGAAAATTTAGTAACTCTGTGCCAGTATGCGCACACAGTAGGAATTCTGTAATGTAGATGGTTTACAACTCTATCATTTCATAGTTCTATTTTTTTTCCTGCTGGAATTGCCATGGAAACGAATTATTGGGCTAGGTCTCTGCCTTGTCTCTAAGACTATAAGAAGAGGAATGACTTGTTTTTTTTCCAGTATGTCTGTCTTACCTTCTGTAGATACCTGAACTTCCCTACAAGGGTAAGATCTTAACAGAATAAGAGTTAAGGTTGGACACTGCATAAGTTTGGACAATGTGGTGTTAGTAGAATTCACTGATCATCTTCCTGAAAGCAAGTTGCCAGAGGTAAGAGGATAAAGTTGGAATGGCAATGGGGAAGGAAACTTCAAAAAGAGTGGATGATGATGAAACATTTTGCTTAATAGAGTAAGAGTGTTTGAACAGGACCCTTCACTAGGATTCAAATTCTATTTCTTCCACCTTCTGGCAAGTCTCTAATACTTCCGAACATCCATTTTCATATCTGCAAACTGTCACATCTCAGAAGGCAGTTTGAGGATCAACTGAGATTAAATTTGCGAAACGATTTTGAAACTACAGCATGTTATTATTACCTATCTTGTGTTTTTCATGACTATTAGTTTTCTAGGGATGTCGTAATAAAGTATGGCAAACTAGGTGGCTTAAAACAAATTTATTCTCTTAGAGTTCTAGAGGCTAGAAGTCCTAGATTAAGGTGTTAGCAGGCAAGGTCATGCTCTCTCTGAAGGCTCTAGGAGAGGATTCTTCTTTGCCTCTTTATAGCTTCTAATGGTTGCTGGCAATCCTGGGTGTTCCTTGTCTTGTACATGCATTACTAAAGTCTGTGTCTCTATCACCTGGCTTTCCCTGTGTCTCTCTTCATATGATGTTCTCTTCCCATGTTTTCACATTTTCCTTTGTGCATCTCTCTGTGTCTAAATTTCCTTCTTATAAGAATACCAGTTATTGGATTAGGGCCCTAATCTAAACCCAGTATGTTCTCATCCTAACTTGATTAATCTATGAAGACCCTAAATCCAAATAAGGTCACATTTTAAGGTTCCCATTGGGCACAAATTTTAGGGGAATATTACTCAATGCAGCACACCAGCTAAATAAATGTTGGTGTGGTCCATGGTTCTGCCTTTAGAGCTTCTCTTCTTACTATATACCCTCTCCTTTGAGAATCTCTTTCACTCCCATACATACAGCAAGAGCTAGTATTTGAGTTCTATTTGCTAGCTCTGTTGGCTTTATATAATCACATTTATTTCTTGCCTTAGCTTTATGAGTTAAGTATTATCTCCATTTTACAAATGAAGATACTGAGGCCAAGAAAGTTTAAATTATGTGCACAAGGCCTCTCAGCTCTTAGTGGGAGAGCAGGAATTCAAAACCAGACAGTCCGACTCCAGAGCCCAAACTACACTGTGTTAATTAGGAAGTAGTTATATGTTATACATTAATCCACATAATTATATTTTATCGTAGAATTTTACAATCTTAGTATATGAAGTGATATAAGAGGTTTTCAAGTCTAAATCTAACCCAGTACTATCCAAGACTTTTCCATTGATCACTGATGATAGTTGTCTCTCCAAACGTTTCCAGTGAAGAGAGGACTCATAACTAATTGTACTCCACAAGATACTGAAAATACTGATTGCTAATACAATTTATTTTTTAAGAAAAAAATGCTATAAGGATACGAATCATTTTTAAATAAGCAGTCTTCTAGCGGTTTGGTTCAATGGACCTGAGTTTAAGTCCTAATTCTGTTAGCTGACTGACCTCAGGCAACTCCATTAAACCCTGGTCTCAGTTTCCTCTTTCATAGAATAGAAGAAGATATACAAGCACTAATAATCTAAACTAGGTTGAATTGGAATCTATATTCCTTTAGCTAACACTTTTTATTCTCCGCTACTCTCCAAGCTAGGCATTCCTGTTCTTCTAACTGTTCATTTTCATAGTTTTCAGGACACTTATGAGCCAATCTACCCACTTCTAGAATTTCTCTATTTTGTTAATGTGTCCTATAAATTACACAATACCCAAGATAGGTCTGAAGAGCTTATAGTTTGATAGGGCTCAACTCTTTTGCTCCAGCTGCTATGCTTTGTTAATATGTAGCAGTGGGTTTCTGTGTTTTATTTTCAGTCTTATCATACTATTGATTTAGTTCTGTCTCAATTTGCAAATAAAAACCAAATATGAACCTAAATATGAATCTTTATACCTCTTTCTGTTAAATATAATGTAGCTAGTTTTGATCCATCTTTCCAGCCTTTCTATATCATTTTTAAAAACTTAGGTCTTTTTGAAGCAAGAGTTTACCACTAAACATGTTAAATATGATGTTACCCACAAGTTCGAGAGGAATGCTTTCAAAGTTTTCATTCTTTTAATAAATACTTCTTAAAGACTTATTATATGCTAGGCCCAGAAACTACAAAAATAGGAAAGAATGGTCTCTGCTCACAGACTGTGTTTGGAAGATAGGCAAACAAAGTAATAGATACCATACTGAAAATATATGGAAAATATTAAAGGAAGACAGAGGAAGAGACCAATCAACTGCCTAGGGAATGGTCAGGGTAGCTTCAGGAAGGTAGGTGTTCATTCATTCATTCTTAAATTCAAGGAGATGCTCCGTCAGGCACTGGAAGTACAACTATAAAACAAAATTACAGGCCTGAAGAGCTTATAGTCACATTTATAGACAAGTAAACAAACTTTTAAAACTATTGATAAAAGCTAATGCTTGGATGAACATGGTGCTCTAGAGACAGAGACCAAGGAGCAACTTGAAAAATTTTCAGGAGAGGTGAGCATGGTAGTATGTAACAGAGGACATAACACATGAACTCTTGTCTAGAAGCTTATTGTCAGTTTTCCAATTTAGAGCTACAGGGAAGGCATTCCAGGTTGAGACAACTGCATGTGTTAAGAGTTTGTAAGAAATATGGTAAGACTAGAGCACCTGGCATATAGTAGGTTCTGGATAAGTATTTAATAACTGACTAACATATTACAGTAAAGTACTCTCTTATTTACTGTGCCTTTGCCCTGAGAACAGGGACACTGTAGACCAGAGTATGGAGTATACACTCATTAGTTTTTCTAAATGTAGACAGTGGCATGGAAAGGTGGCCAGCGAAACTGCTCCCAGCTCACCTTAGAGCCAGTTGGCAAGGAACGATAGGAAACTGCTTTAGACTCAGTATGTAGCTATCCATCTGTGTGATTGACCACAATAGTGCTTTTGAAGCTGACCTCTCAAAGAATATTTCATGCCACATTTTATGAATGTTCATGTCACATTGTAATAAAACTTCAAATAATGAACCAGAGCACACAATGAGCTGGAATTATGAGCTGTGTCCCCTTTTGGGAAAGAAGTAATTCACTAGGGAATAGTACCAGGAACTCTTTTAAGTTCAGGACACATTTGGGCTGATTTATCATACTATTCATTTCTGTGGAATGCCATAATGAAAAGTTATTGCTAACTGTGAGGTATGGCAAGATGCTAAATCATCAATTACGGAATCAGGTATCCACCATATTTAAACTTGTAAAGATAGGGAAAATTGACTAAACCATACATTGAACATAAAAGTATTTGCTGAACTTGCATCCTAGTTCATTAATATTCACTATAAATGATTTTCATGCCGTGCCTATAAGTGGTTGGACAAAAATGTAAATTTTTTGGTTTCCTCGGTTACATATCTCAGGCTAAAGTCAGTTTAGAATAGAATCTAAGGACTTGGATTTTCTTTTTCTTTGTATTATCGCTAAGGTGAGAAAATGAGCCCTTTTTTGGTCTTTTTCTCATTATTTTCTTCTGTTAGTTTTATACAGAATGGTTTGATATTCTGAGAAGGTAAAATCAATAAAAATAGTTAAATTGACCTGATTTTTAAAAAATAGATTCAAATAAAATGATTTAAAAGTGTCTATCAGTTACAGTTCAATTACTCTAAGCTCTTGTTTATATCCAAGGCGATGATGGAAGGAACATTATTCTTTAGAGATTTTTGGTCCATGTATAGTAACATTATGATTTTGTTCAGGCATCAGTAATAAATAATAATGCTAAAGAAAAAGTCATTCTTATACATTTTTATAGAAAATTTTTATTAACAACAATTATGATTTCTTGATAATCTAGTACATTCAGGCACAGTGCTAAATTTGTTATCATTTGATTCTCACAAATCCTCATTAGTTAACAAATGAAAAATCTTGTTCAGAGGGGTTAAGTAACTTGTTTAAGTTCATACTGTTTGTATGTGACAAAACCTGGAATCACTTTTGTTATTACCCCACAATGACTTTTGAGAAAAACGACAGCTAAATTATAAATGTGGACATCAGGCACGCCTAAGGGGAAAAAATCCAGAGCCAAAGCATTTAAATAAATGTGACAAGATATATCTAAAATTAAACAGTGCATTGAAGGGTGTGATTTGTTCAGCTACAGAGAAACTATTTCCAGACAGTCTAGATTGTCTCTAATCAATGTGCTCAGTAAGGGAAAAATATTCCATGTTCTGAAAAAGATCCCACACATTTTAGCTGCAAATAGTTAATTAGTCATTTTGTAACCAAAAGGGGAGGGTAATCCTTTAATGTCCATATGGCACAGGTTTTCCGAGCTTATTTTTGCAATCCCTTCATCCTTTAAATCTCAGCTTGACAAGATCATTTGACAATGTAAAGAAACATTATCTTGTATTCTATCAGAAAGAACATGGAGCCTCTTCTTCAAGTCCTTATCAGAGATTGTTTTGCCTTCCGGGCTTATTGCTTTAAGTTATAAATCCAAATAACAGAAAAAATGACTAGAAATTTTACATTAATCAATTGTTAATTTTAGATGTGATTGTAGTTATGTTATTATCTTGTAGAGTTGCATTATGAAATATTGTGGATAAAATTACATGAGATCTGTTTCAAAATAATATGGGGGGCAGATTTAATTTGTGGATGGGACAGATTGGCCATGCATTGATGATTGCTGGGCCTGGGTGACAGCTACTTGGGGCAGGGGGAAATGTGTGGCGGTTGCTGGTTTGTATACTTTTGTATATTAAAAAGTAAAAGTTAAAAAAAAAAACCCTAAAAAATATGACAAGGTTCAATCACTTCTTCGGATATATATTTATTTTATGATAACTCTTACCTTAAAGTACACCATTTAAGCTGTAAATATGTTCTGATAGGGTTGCTTATTGTCATATAGAATAATATTGCAGGACATTTTTATTCCTATTTTGGCATAAGACATTTTAATGTAATTTTTCTTATTGGGGTCCCCTTAAATAGTTTCATTCTTTCCATTATTTCCTGGGATGTTTTATTGTGGTGGTCATCATTGTCATTTTACTATTGTTTTGTGGTACTATTGTTTTGTAATGGCAACAGTTTGGGAGCGTGTGAGGTGTACATCCTATGGAGGTGGCAGGTATACATCCTGTCAAAGTTGTCTGTGGTCTGGAAATATTTGAGAGGAACCGATCTAATGATTGGGTTTAATCATAATGTCTTCATTCTCATCAGTCTGTAAAAATTGTCAAAGCCTAGCTTCATGCTCTTAGTGAAAATGATATGCCACACTGTCTAAAGTTGTCAGTAGGCATATTGAAAGAATGAAGAGAGAACTGTCAGCCTACGCTCTGTCATTCAGGGGCAAAGGTGGAAGCAAAAGCAAAGTGGCAAATGTCCATCAGCTAGTGAATAGATAAACAAAAATGTGGTACAGCCATACAATGGAATAGTACGAACTACCGATACATGCTACAACATGAACAGACCTAAAAGTCATCATGCCGAGTGAAAGAGGCCAGCCAAAAGACTGCATAATGTATGAAATACTGATACATGCTACAACATGGACAAAACCAAAAGTCATCATGCTGAGTGTATGATTTATTTTATATTAAATATCCAGAAAAAGCAAATTTATAGAGATAAAAAAAAAAAAAAGATTAGTAGTTGCCTGGGGTCCAGGATGGTAACAGGGATTAACTGTAGATGGACTTTAGGGATTTTACAGGGGCGATGAAATATTCTAAAACTTATTTTTTCACTTAAACCTTAGAAATCCAATTAAGTCTGTACGTATACATGTACTCTCACCTCTCTTTTTTTAATGGCTATAGTTTTAATAGTTTTCCATGGATGTGTCATTTTATTTCTTTAGCAGAGCCCTTTTGGTGACTTTTTTGGTTATTTTTAGTTTTCCACTATTATCCGAAGCTACAATGAACATCTTTATAAAAAATATGTAATCTTTGCATAGTTGGACAAGTATATCTATAGGATAAATTCTTAGAAGTGGAATTGCTAGGTCAAAGGATATAAATATATGTATATATTTTTTGTCTATAATGCAGCCCCCCAAATTATACTGATTTATTTTCCCACCAATAGTAAATAGGAGTGCCCATTTCTTCACCTTCTCGAGCACAAGGTATGATCAGTCTATTTAATCTTTGCTCATTTGATAGGTGGAAAATAGTATCACATTATTATTTTAACTATTATTATTATAACTATGACAGGGGTTGAACGCTTTTCATGTGGTTATTTTATATTGCCTCTTTATGTTCTTTGCCCATTATTTCATTGAGTTGATGTCTTCTTATTAGTGGCAACATCAGAATTTCTATACAGAAAAAGATTAAAATAAGCAATCTTGTTGGAGTGGTTAAAGCTAAACCTTGTTGGAAAGGTTAAAAGTTAAAGATAAGCAACCTTGTTAGAAAGGTTAAAGACCTTGCCTTGAAATTGTGATTGCCTGGTACTTTACATAGGACTGAGAAAAAGTCAATTGTCCTTATCAAAGAATGGAGGACAGTTGATGGAAATTGACTTCCCATCTCATCCCTCCTTGATCTCACCACAGTTTTTATGTTTATGAGTTCTTCGTTTATTAAATAAATTAGTCCTTTTTATGTAATGTTTGTTGTATTTTTTTTCCTGGTTCTTTTTTCAAGTATTTCAAGTAATTTTTACTTTTTAGACGTTTAATTTTTTTATATGAACTATTTTATTATTTTTTATGGCTTCTGGAATAACTGTTATATTTAGAAAATACTTTCATAATGAAATACTATAGAAAATTTTACCTATTTTTCCTGGCACGTTTATGGTGTCATAAATTTATGTTTAAATTTCTGAGCCACCTGGGATATATTTTTGGCAATAAAGACAGAGATCCAGGTTTTAAAAAAATGGTTAGCTACTTGTCCCATTATAGTTACAATTTTAAAAAAATGTTACTTCTGAAATTCTGACAAGATCTAACTAGAGAAAAATGAACACATGAGCTTCCTTTTGTTGTAATTACCGAGAACTTGTTTCTGTATCTTTACGATATTTCAAGAAAGACACTCTTTTCTTAATATTTATTCTGGTTTAGAATCCACCTTAACACAAATTAAATGCTGTTAAAATAAAATTATACCAGGGGAGAACAAAATACGAAATGGCTAGATACATCCATACAGTGTAGTTCAACCTGAAGTTGACTTTATTGTCACCAACACAAGACAATTCTTTGAGAGTAAGTTTCTATTATTTTTTGTAAGTCACTCAGCAAACCTTCCCCCCAAAATCTGTCGTCTACCTGGTAGAATAATATGATTTATTTAGGTGATTTCTTATTGCCCTCTTTTAAAATATTGAAAAAATATACAGCTCTTAAAGGCAAGGAATACAGTTTATTCAACATCATAGTGATACAAAAAATAATTTAAAAAAAAGATCCAAAGAACTTCCAGAGGAAAATAATAATAATAATAATTTTTGAATAAATATATGCATGCCAAGCTGTAGAATATGTATTTTAAAAGGCATATTTGTGATCATTAAAATTTCAACTTGTGATTGGGGATTTTCTTTTATAGGTTTTTTCTTCTTTTGTTAAAGAAGAAACCTAGGTCATACTGTAGTTCAAAATATTTCAAGAGTCAAAAGATAATATTTCAAGAGTCAAAAGATAATATTATACTTGGATACGAAAAATAAAGACAGCCAGAAAAAAATGTTTTCATTTATTAAAAGAATCACAAACAAGATAGATTAGTCAAGCCAGCCCTCTCCTTTGCTAAGTCTTGGAAGATAAAAGCCCAGGACATTAACAGATAAGGCTCTGCTTCTGTATCTATGTCCTTGAGGCAGAGGGAGCATGACAGTGGTGTACAGAAGTGAGAGGAATGAGTTGGAAGACAGCAGTATAAAACAGAATAAAAGGTCTGAGCCCTGATCACCTGAAGCTTCAGAGCTTGACATTAGATATTCCCCATAGAATGATGCTCTAAGACTTTACCTGACTCCTCTGGCCCTTTCCAAAACTGGAAAGATGACGCATCCATGTTGCGGTTTAGGATACTTCAACATCACTTCTTTAACCTCGAGGAAAGCATGACTTAGTGATCTTCTGTTCTGGGGCCAGAGGCAGGAAATTGGGTACTGGCTAATTGGTGTCATTTTTATTTCCCCTTTCATCCACACACACACAATAAATGAAACTTCTTTTCTCTCTCTTTTTAAGTGCATGATTTTAATGAGTACTTAATTCAGTTTGATCATGCGGTGGCCTCGAGAAACCACAACAGGCTATATATATATTTTTAATGTCTACCCACAGAAGTCATTTTGAACAAAAAAGGCCTTAGCTTCAGCAAAATGTAGGCAGTAATTAAAGTGAATATGTGGGCTTTTTACTCAAATTATTAAGTTTCTTTGGTTTTCCTTGCCAATGTAGCACTATGATGGGAGAATAATGTGGTAAGATTTTTGAGCTCTCAGTTTCTGAAAAAAATCTCAGGAATGTAAAAAAAATCATTCTCATTAAGTACCAACACTTGCTTATATGATGACATATATTTGTTGATCTTGATGTATATATATATATATATGTATATATATATATGTGTAAAACATGTATTTTTCTTTATTTTAAGTGAAAGAGATGATCTGAATTTCATATAGAATTTCAAGGGGACCTGAATAGCCAAAACAATTCTGAAAAAGAACAGAGTTGAAGTATTCACATTTCCTGATTTCAAAACTTATTGTAAAGCTACAGTAATTAAAACAGTGTGGTATTGGCATAAAGATGAACATATGGACCTGTGATATGGAATTGATATTTGAGAAATAAACTCATACACATACTGGCCAATTGTTTTTTTTTTTTAACTGTAGTCAAATACATATCACATGAAATTTATTATCTTAATCATTTTTAAGTGTGCTTTTCAGTGACATTAAGTACATTCACATTGTGCAACCATCACCACCATTCATCTTCAGAACTCTTTTCATCTTGAAAATTTGAAACTCTGTACCTATTAAACAGTAATATTCCAACTGATTTTTGACAAAAGTGCCAAGTCTATTCAATGGAGAAAGAACAGTCCCTTCAACAATTGCTTCTGGGACAGTTGGGTTTCTACATGAAAAGAATGAAGTTGGACCACCCTACCTCACATTATTTACAAAGATTAACTTAACATGGATCATAAATATAAGAGCAAAACTCATAAAACTCTTAGAAGAAAACAAAGAGGTAAACCTTCACAATCTTGGATTTGGCAACAAGTTCTTTTTTTTTTTTTTTTTTTTGAGAATTTTTGTGAGTTTATTTGAGCCAGACTGATGAGATATGCCAGAGAGCAAGATCTCAAATGCTCCAGCAATGAATTCTTAATATAACACTAAAAGCACAAGCAACAACAAAAAATTAAGTAAATTGGACTTCATCAAAATTAAAAACTTTTGTATATCAAAAGACTATCAAAAAATGAAAAGAAAAGCTGTAGAATATGAGAAAATATTTGTAAATTGTATATCTGATAAAGATTTAATATTCGGAATATATACAGAACTACAACTGAACAACAAAATAACAAAAACCCATTTAAATTTGGGCAAAATACTTAAATAGACATTTTTTCAGAGAAGGTGTACAAATGGCCAGTAAGGTCATGAAAAAATGTCAACAGCATCAGTCATTAGGGAAATGGAAATCGAAATTACAATGAGATACTACTTCACACTTACTATGATGGCTATAATTTAAAAAATGAAAGAATAACAAGTTGTTGAAGATGTGGAAAAATTGGAATCATCATATATTACTGGTAGGAATGTAAAATGGTGCAGCCTCTGTAGAAAACAGTTTGGCAGTTCCTCAAAAAGTTAAACAGAATTATCATATGACCCAGCAATTCCGCTCCTGGGTATACATTCAAAAGAAAAAAGAGTGATTCAAACAGATACTTATATGCCAATGTTCACTGCAGTATTATTCGCTATGGTCAAAACCCAAGTCTTTATCAACAGATGAATAGATTAACACACACACACACACACGAATATTATTCAGCTATTAAAAGGAATGAAGTTCTGATACATGCTACAAACATGGATGAACCTTGAAAACATTAAGCTAACTGAAAGAAGCCAGATGCAAAAGAACAAATACTGCATGATTCCACTTAGATGAAATATCTGGAGTAGACAAATTCATGAGGCAGAAAATACTTTAGAGGTTACCAGGGCCTGGGAGTAGAAAAGAATGGAGAGTTATTACTTAGTGGTTATAGAGTTTCTATTAGGAGTGATGAAAAAGAAAAAAAACATGGTGATGTTTGCACGACATAATGTTATTTATTTTTTACACTTAAAAATAGTTAA
Source organism: Pteropus medius (assembly GCF_902729225.1). Taxonomy (NCBI): domain Eukaryota; kingdom Metazoa; phylum Chordata; class Mammalia; order Chiroptera; family Pteropodidae; genus Pteropus; species Pteropus medius. The sequence goes on along the minus strand of NW_024340695.1, from coordinate 159,120 downwards.
AATGGCATGTTTAATGTTACAGATATTTAACCACAGCAATAAAAGACCTATCTGAACATACCTCAGAGTCTGAGTTTCATATGGTTATTAGAGACTAGTTATTTTCTAGAGAGTATGAAGAGAGACATAAATACATATAAATTCAGAATCAAGGTGAGGAAGAACGTTCTTCTAAAGTTTAGAATCTAAACCTCTAGATTTCCAATTTTGTTTGCGTCAGATTTCACCCAATCCAGATGATTTGTCCCTACCCATAAAGATTCTAATTTGTTAAGGCTGATGTGGACTGGAACACTGATATTTTCATCAAGGTCCCCCCAGGGGACCTTTTGTTTAGTGTGAAACAAAAACAATGAGGAGACTTTAGCTTCTGCTATTGCCTGGAGAACTCCTGACTGCAAGATTCCCTTGAATCTTTCCCCTTTTAATGCCAAGGTTATGTTCCTGCTCTCTGTCTTTCTGGCTCACAGTGAGGGCTCTGGACTTCCATCTGCAGCCCCAAGCCTGGGGACCAATCACAGGGTCAGTCTTCTGCTGACTCAGTACCAGGTCACAGTGACTCAGCATCTGGTTGCAGCTGTTCCCCCTGATCTGATCTTGTCTCCCAGCTCCACCTTGCTCCCATTTTCTATCCCAGTTTTGATAATTGGGTCCCTTTTTTTTTGTCACCAAACACCTATTCTTTTCTCGCCAGTTTACTCAGGGGAGTCTGTCCCTGAATCTTGGTCTCAGGACAAAGGTTTTTCTGTTTTGGCTCAGTTTTGTTTTTGTTTGTTTTTATTGAAAACACTCACCTTTAGCACTTTGTAAACCTCACTCTATTCCCTAAACCCTCCAAATTCCCAGTCCCTCTTCCAATACACATACTTCCTGTTTAAATTTCCTGTCTTTTCAACTTGATCCCCAGGTATTTGGTGACTTCCTTAGGTCCCCACTTCTGACTCCATTTACTTTTCCTTATACATTCCATTCTGTAGGTCTGTCCTAGCAAACTGCAGGCCAGCTATGGAGGCATGTCCCCAAATGCACTGGCAGCCAGCCTCAGCCTTACTTATTCTCCAGCACTTGCCTTCTCTTGGATTTCCTGATCCTGAGCCCTGCCCGGATGCCTGTGGGAATACCCTGTTACCTCTATGGCTTCCTGCTGCCCTCTGAAGGAAAGGGAAAAGGAACTAACAGTTATGGGCCTCTTCAATGTTTTGGGTGCTGTGCTATATACTTTCCCAATGGCATTTAATGTAATAGGTTATTTTAACTTCTTTTTTGGATAGACATATGACACTAAGAGATAAGGTAACTTGCCTAAGGTAAATGCTGTTGGTAGTTGGCAAAACTAAGATATGAACTGAACTGGCTCTAAAGTTCCGCTTTTTGGGTTTATCATGCAGGTCTGGACTATCCTGCAGGGGTGCAGGTGGGAGTGGCATGGCAGGTTTCAGGTCTCCACTGTTTCCTTTCTCTCTGAGTTCACTCTCCTATGCCACACAGTGTTGGAGGACACAAGGCGCCTCTCCTGGTTTGGTGAGTATTTACAATGTGTTCCAATGCTGGCATGAATTGTCTTTGCCCATGCTGTTTACTTTCTTGTTTATTGCTAATTCACTCAAGATGAAAAAGTTGGATGTCTTTTAGGTTTTGTATTCATAGCAACTAAGCTAAAAACACTGAAGTATTTTTAGAAAGCTGGAGAGTGATCTGCAATCTATAACTATTGACTAGCAATACCTTCAGCAAATTAGACCTGCTTTAATCTCATTGTCAGCAGAAACCTACTTCTCACCAGCTCGATGTACATATATAGTGAGAAAAGAACCCCTGGAGTTGAATTCCTCACTTGTTCTATTTAGGAGGTACTATCCCAAAGGTGACTGGATCATTGCCAAAATGCCCATAGCATAGCTGAACTTTTTGAATTTTTCTATAAGAAAAGGAGCCTCTGTAGGATTCTGATGATCCTGTTAACTCATTATACTTCTCTGGTCCTAAACAAATTTTTCCCTGGAGAGCAAATGCAGTTTTCATCCTATCAGAATTTAAACACCAATCATATGTGTAATTATTGTAAGGAGGCAAATTTCAGTTCTAAATAGAATTTAATCAATTTCTATTATTAAAACTAAAATTATTCTAGACCCCCCAATACTAAACCTTGGAATGATTTTTAAATTCTTCTTTTTATCTCCCAAGTCCAGTCAGTCATTATATTCAGCTGCCACTTCACTCTTTTCAACTATTTGCTCAAAAAACTTTCCTCTTGCCTTGTAATTAAGGCCAAATTCTTTCACTTGGCATTCAAGGCACAATCCAGTTTTCACTCATCTCTTTAGCCTTGTTTCCCATGATTCCCCTATACAAATTATGGTACCAGAACATGAATATTCCCACTCCTATGCCTAGTTCATTCCATTCCCCCAGCCTGAACACCCCACTCTTGTTACCTTGAGTCCTAATTTTCCTGTTATGCTAGCTCAAGCCCCACTTTCTCTGTGGAAAATTTCCCAGTCACTTCACTACACAGTGACTTCTCTCTGCTTTCTCTCTTTCTTCTTTGTCACATAGAACGTGCACATAACTCTCCTTAGCACAATGATCCTGTTACCTAGTAAGTGTTCAGTCGAGTGGGCAAGAACACGGGTTCTGGAGCCAGACTGCCTGAGTTCGTATGCCAGCTTTGCTGCTTGCTTGCTGTGTGCCCTTTGACAACTTACTTCACCTCTCTGAGCCTCAGTTTCCTCATATATGAAATAGGGGTAATAATTGTACCTCCTTTTATGCAGATATTCCATCTTCTTTACCTAATGTTTGCTTTTTGAAGGTAGGTATTGGCTACTTATGCCACTCATCCCAATCACCAAAAACTGAGCTAAGAGAGTTCTGATTCTGGTACAAAGATATATTATGGAGGAATACACGCCTGAGGAAAGCACCATCTTGCAAATATAAGTTGTGGGCTAGTGCAGATGGAACAAATCCAGAAGGAGAAGAAACAATGCTTGGTCCTGGAATAGAGGTGAGAAATTGAGGAGCAGGGGAGAAGGGGATGTCAGCCATACGCCTGAAGGAAAAGGCTTTTCAGAGTCTCATAGAGAAGTGAAAGGATTTTGGCTAGTAAATTCGAGGCCCCATTTATTTATTTTGGAAAGGGAATGCCTTCAGTCACCTGGAGGAGTGCTCTTATTCTAGAGTGCTAGAGAAACTAGCTCAGGGCTTAGGAAGTAGGACTGACTGGCTGCTCATGATTGGTTTGAGGCTTAAGGGAACAAAGGAGGGGAGACTACAGTTTTCCTTTGGGAGTACCCAGCCCTGCTCACTGGTCTTAAAAAGGAAACAAAATTTCCATCTGGTAATGCAGACTGTGAATTTGATGGACGGGTTCCTTGGGTCAAATTACTTAAGGTGCTTTGGTGTGCCAGAAAACTGGTGTTAGTGGTGCTAGTGGTGTGTGTGTGTGTGTGTGTGTGTGTGTAAGGCTATGTCAGGCTGCTGCCATACAGCAGCGCCAAGATGTGTGTGTGTAAGTAACTGATTTATAGAAGGAGGTTGCATATGACAGGTTGTGTGTATGTGGGGTGGGGGGCATTCAGTCTGGGAAATGGTACAAGCTGGGAGGAACACAGGCCATGGGGATCCATGCTGGGATTGGGGGTGATACAGGCTGTGGAATGATTCAAACTGGGGAGATACATCCTGGAGAGATTCAGCCTAGGAGAGATAGACTGAGGGGATACAAACTGAGAGATACAGGCGGGGTAGGGTCGTGTTAGTTTTCTATTGCTGTGTAACAAATCATCACAAATTTAGTGGCGTAAAATAACACTCACTGATTAGTTCACAGTTCTGTGGGTCAGAAGCCCAAGCATGGTGTTGCTGAGTTCTCCACTTAGAATATCACAAGGCTAAAATTAAGGTGTCAGCTGGGCTGTGTTTCTTTCTGGAGCTCAGGGTCCTCTTTAAAGCTCACATGGTTGTTGGAAGAATTCGATTCCTTGTGTTTGTAGAAATGAGACCACATTTTCTTGCAGGCTGTTGGTAGAGGCCACTCTCAGCAACTAGTGGTCACCCATAGTTCCCTGTCGTGTGGCCCCTTCCATATGCCCTCTCATGCCTCTCATGCTTCACATCTCTGACCTCTCTGTCTCTAATTTCTAGATCCAGATTTAAAGGGCTCATGTAATTAGATCAGGCCCACCCACATAATCTCTCTATTCTGAAGTCAATTGATTTGGGACCTTAATTACATTTGCAAAATCCCTTCACAGCACCTAGATGAGATTTTAACTGAATAACTGGGAGATGACATGTGCATATCAGGGGCCAGTAATCTTGGGGTCTGTCTGAGAATTATTCCTATTAGAATTCCTGGAGGATACAGGCTAGAAGGATCTAAGCTAGAAGATATAGTTTGGTGAGGAGAAATGCAAGTTAGGGTGCGTTCAGGCAGGTGGGACAGAAAGTGGGAGGGATCCAGGTTGAGATGACTGCTAGTTTTGGAGTAATATGGGTTGGTGGGAGAATATGTTGAGGGTATTATGTTGAGGTTGGGGAGAATATGTTGAGGGTAATATGTTGAGGTTGGGGAGAATATAGGCTGGGAGGATAAAAGCTGAGAGGGATACAGGTTGGGGAGTAGTACAAACTGAGGGGAATATAGGCAGGGGCATGATACAAACTAAAGGAAGATGCAAGCTGGAAAGTGATAGAAGCTGGAATGAGATGCAGGAGGCAGGCTTAGCACAGCACTAGTGTAGAGACTGGGTGCCTGAAATGTAACTATTCTGAACCTGAGTGCTATGATAGAGGTATGCTCAGTTGTGATGGGGGCCTGAAGAAGAGCATTTAGTCCAGCTTAGGTAATCAGGGACAGTTTCCTGGAGGTGATACTCAAGGTGAGTCCTGAAGATGAGTAAGCATCCTTAGCCTGCTAAAGAAGAAAGATGAGACAAGTGTTCAAGTCCGATGAAAGAACATGAGCCCAGGCGCAGAGGTGTCAAAGTAGATTATGGTGCTTAGCTGTAAAGATAAATCAGTGATTAAGCCATTAAACGTTTCCCTCCTTTGAAACAGGGTAATGCCACTGAAGACAGTATAGGAAAAGAAGTGCCCTGGACTATAAATCCAGAGGTGTGGGTTTTTGCGTGGCCTTTTCCCTGGGACTGGGCAGTCTCTTGCAATTTCAGTGTCTCTGACAAATAAGGAAATGAAGCAGAAATATACTTCCATAACTATAAAGTGTTTTGAGATTCTTAAATAAGATAAATATTTTGAATGTCTATAATAGGCCAGACACTATACAGTTCCAATCTATTTTCAGGTATGTGAGCGATAGAATTGGTACTAATTAAATGATTTTTCATAAAATGCTAAATCATTTAAATAATAGCATAATCTTAGCAAATTTTAAAATGTTTTCTGCCTATTTAAGAATATTTCTGTTTAGGAAAAAAATAGTGTTAATGGGTGGACACAGTCCAAATTATTTAAATTCAAGAGCCTTATTAATTGAAGTTTTTGGTGAAATTACAAGAATTTCAGAATTATGCCAAAACTAAAATCTATCCCCAGACTATTCTTTCTGTTATAACTTCAAATTAATAGGCTCACTCCTGCTCTCAGAAGTTCCTCCAGGGGAAAAAATTCATTAGCATCAATTCAGGAAATACCTGCTTTTATACCTGAAAATAAATACCTCATTAACTGAGTTTGTACTCTGTCTCAAATAATAGTATTTATTGAACTTGTAATAGATGTTAAGATACTGTGCTAAGTACTTTCCACATTATCTTATCTAATCCTTTCAACAATCCTAGGATATCGGAACTATTGTTATCCTATTTTGAAGCTAACTGCATACTCCTGCTTCCTAAGCTGTACTTCTACATAAATTCTAGCATACTCGTTTGCTCCCTTAACCTAGAAGGCCAACTTATGTTATGGATAGGCATGTAGTTTGTCTTCTAGGCAACCTATTCAGCAAGCTCTACTTCCTTCTACAAGGCACAGGCTCAAAGACATAGCCAGAATCTATCATTAGGGAGATGGACTTGTAAAAAAGGTGCCGCCTGAGAACTCTGGTCTGAAAATTGGCTTTTGAGGGGAGAAGGTCTTTCTAAATATGTCACTAAATATGTCACTGTTCTGCTTCAACCATGGAGTCTATTAAAAATACTTGGATGCTGTGAACACTATACTAACCAATCAGAAGAGACTCCGGTCTGTTCCAGGTATTACCCACCTCTCCTTTACTTGGGGATGGTGGGGAGGTGGTGGAGGAGTTGAGGCTGGGAAGGGGAGGGCATTGGGAGGAATTGGGTACCAGCTTGGGGAAATGGCTTTTCACCAACCAATATGGAGGTGCTTCATTATTTTAACAACCAGTGTAAGTGTACCCATGTGTACAAAGTAAAACTCTATCCTCCAAACCCCACTGAGCTTTCCAGAAGAAAGTGTGCCTCTCAGGCATATTACCCTCAGTCCCAAACTGCACCTCCTCAAAATTTCTACTACATGTTTGGCTTCTAAAGAAGGCTAGAAGAGGGAAAGGATAAATCTAAGAGTCTCCTCTCTATCTCTTAACTCAAGTACCTTATTCCTTATTTTCCTAGTTGGAAGTCAACCCCCTGGGCCTGGAGGCAGAAATGTAGAAGGAGGAAGAGGATTGAGGTAACCATCTTTGCCTTTGTTTCTTTCTCTGTGGTGGGGAAAACGTTTATATCTTTTAATATTTTTATTTCTTCCTTATTTTATCATCTGCTTAAGATGCCCTCATGTCTGCCACATTTCATCCTCCCAGGTTGAGGGAGAGGGAAGGGGAGAAGAGATGAAGTCAGTTGCTTATTTTTGTGCCTTAGGCAAAAGAATGGGCATGTAAAACTGTTCATGAATGAGTAATGCATTGCACCACGTGGGATTTGGTTATAGTCCTCAAGGCTGTGTCAAACACAGTAGCATACTGGAATTCAAGACTCTAAAATCAAGAAGGATCGAGCCAAAGTGGTCAGGCTTTCGTCTTTGAAACAAGGAGCGGTGTACACTCTGGAGAAGACATGGAGTTTCAAAAGCAGCACTAGAGAATCTAGGAAGCAAGTAGAAGTGTGAGAAAAGAAAATCAGAGAAATAGAATTTACAGAAAAAATGGAGTCTAACCAGGAAAAAATAGCTTTGATTTTTTGATGAACCAAGCAGAATATGATCTGAGTGAAAAGTGCTCATCCACGTAAGATGACTGCTGAGAATCATGTCCTAAAATGAACGTTAGCGGGCAATGGTAAGTGCCTTAAAATGCCTTTTAGAAAGAGAGAACTGGAAGGGAAACAAAACATGTCACTATGCCTGAAAACCACTTAGAGAAAGCTCCTAAAAGCAAAAAGAGAAGAGAAAAGAAAAAATATCACGTGACCATTCTATTTATCTTTACTGGGAATCTTCTGGAGACAAATTTATTTCTTCCTTTTGTGGTGATGCTTCATACTTTAGACTGTCCAAAAGTAAATAATTTTCTCTGTATGAGACATATTTTCAATCATTCTGATTCAGAATAAAAATTTTTTTTCCCTTTGGCTATTTTTGTAAACAAGTTATGGAGGAATTGCCTTGAACTGATTCTGCGAAATGCATCTTTTATGTCTACTTTATACTGTAGGTTTTGATAGAAATAAATATAACAAAGCATGTTGCTGTGGCTATTTTAAAGGATTTTGGCCTGGATGGAATATAGAGTTCCAAATTCAGCTTGAAGCAATTGTTTTTTTTCTTTTTAAAAATCTTAGACTCAGTGTATTTCTTGTTTATGTATAACTCTTCATTAAATGAATGTGAACTTGACCAATTAAAAAGATTGCAGACGTGTGGTTAGAAGGAGACTTGAAATATCAATTGGCCCAGTTCTCTGGTTTCAGACAGGGCATATATATGCATGGATTAACTCCTTCTCATAAAAATAATTAAATGCTGAGTCTCAGAGCAACTTATATTGGCATATCTTTTCTTAATTTGTGTGAGATTAACCTATTTCATTCTGAAGCTGGTCCAGCTTCCTTCACATGTTAATAGGATTCAGTTTGTGCTTCATAGTTGTAAAATGATGAGCATTACTGTGTTTATTTTGGTAATAAGCTTATGGCCACGATTAAATAGTCAACAAATACTTTTTGAACAGCTGCTATGTCAAGGCACTGCCGTAGGTGTTGTAGGAGTTGTGAGACTATAAAAAAACAGTCTTAATTCAGAGAACTTACAATTTCTGTGGGGAAGGTGGTTACATAACACATGCACTGACTATATTAAGACATGGACTTTACACATAGGCTTTATTAGATAGTCCCTCTCTGTAGTAGTATCATGAAAAAAGATGATGAAAATCAGTATCACTTTTAGACCATTGAAGAAACATGAGAAAATTTTATATTATGCATTATTGGTAATGTATATGTGTGTCTGACTGTTTCCTCCTCACTACCTTTAAGTTCTGTGAGAAAAGTTGAGTTGATTATATATCTTCATGTATACCACAGACTTTACACAAGTCAAAAACAAACACTTGTTGCTTAATTAACCATGGAGCTAAACTCAATGCCAAAATAAATGCATAGCCCACATTAAATGATACACTGTTCATTGCTTAATGACTCTGAAACACAAACTCAAATCTGCAGCCATCTAAGACAGTTTGGCCAGAAGAATTAGTCAAAATGTATAGGGACAGAGAATTTAGCATGAGGTTAGTGTTACACTGAAGGAAAGTCTTTTTTTTTTTTTTTGCACTGATGTCTATGCCACATTTAAACCTTGGCAAGCCACTGTTCAAATTGTTGGTCTTATTCCAGTTATGAGCTCCAAGTATATCTTCATTGTAATGGTATTAATACTCCATTGATAATATCCTATTCTCTGCTTCTGCTGTTAATGTGCTGCAGAATATACACTTGTGTATCCTAAATGTGATGTTAATACATAAATCATATTTTTAACAAGTACAACAAGCAACGTTTGTTGGAAAGCAGATAATAATGAATAATGCAGTTAGCCACAGTTAACACATTGGGTAGTTTTCCCACATTTACAACTATCCTCATAATTTCTCTGTTCAGTGAGTTAGTGGTGTTTCATCAGAAACCCCGACCCAGCCAGAATGAAATTCATCGTTTTTTAGAAACCTAGAACAAAAGAGAATATACTACCTTTTTCACTAATCTACTCCAGTCTCTAAGAACTTTCTCTTACAAGAATGCTTCCTTGGGCTTGAGCTTTGCCATTCCTTGATAAAGTCATTCTTTTTAATTCTATCCTTAGTGGAGGCAGAGAAGAGTAAACAATTTTTCTTCGAAACATAGGCAATAAATATGCATACCATTATGTTAATAATAAATATCTCATGCCCATTATTTAAGATAAAGAACCTATTAAAGTCACCGACTTATTTACCACAAGGCATATAAAAAGGGAGACAAAGGCAGAGATAAGACTCTTTTGTCTGACATAGTAATAGGCAATTCATACCTTTCCTAGAATTATAGTTGCCATTTTGAATATAGTTATTCATGATGACCAATTCATTTAGGATTAAAGAGTATATTCTACAGTAGAATGTTCAAATCTCTTAAAAAGAATTTTTACAGTTGCACAAGGACATTATTCATGGCTACAAAAAAATAGAGACAAGATTTCTTTCTTGTAAATGTTTTTATCCTTGGCTTTATCTAGAAAGTTTCTTTTTAAATGGCTGTATTGTTCAGAAATTTTGTTTCTGTACCTGCATTAGTAGCCTTTCCTTCTCTTATCTTGTTTTTCAAGGCAACAGACACAATTCTATTTGTTAGAACTGAATCAGAAAGTTCAGGGCCCAAACAAATCTAACAATTAATAAGGAAATAAAGAAAATAGCAGATTTTTAAAAAGCAGGGAATGTGAAGCACATAGTATTCTGTTTCTATAATAATAATAGATTTCTTAGGGGGGAGCAGAGAAGCAAGAGGATTCTTCTGGGTGTTTGCATAATAAGAGTTAAATAATAAAGATAGATAAATATAATGGACTCACGTGTTAACAGTTAAAAACAACTTCAGTGTATAAAAATTTGTTATTCCAAAGCTTTCTTTAAAGAAAACCATTTTGTTATTGGGTTCATTCTACCTACTTATCTTCCCAATACACTACATACTAACGACTATTTAGTATTATTTACATCATCATCACCATAACCATCAAATATTTATTGAATACCCAGAGTGAGTAGCGTATACTTAGCAATATTATTTTACACTAAAGTCAACTTCTGGAAATTATCTGGCAACCCCAAAACTGCCTTCCTAAGCTTCCTTGCTTGTAGTCTTGGGTGTTCCCAAACTCTTTAGATGCATACAGTATTTTGCTTTACCCATAAAAGGCTAATAATGTTCATTATGTGGATTTACCGATTTGACTTTTAGAGTACAAATTTCTCTGATTTACAATTTGTGTGTGTGTGTGTGTTGGGTGGAAGAGTGGATCTCGTTATTACTGATATGTACCAGCAGCAGCTGAGATCAATTGCTTTAATCAAAGTTGTTTAAAGTAATATAAACCATTTCAGGAAGGCTAAAGGACTAGTATAAATGAATTCGAATAAGAGCCCTTTACTTTTACTACGTAGCTGAAATAATTTATATTGGGAAAAAAAAAAGGAAATAGGAATCCTATTCTAGGAGAGGGGAATTGTGGAGAATGAAAAACTTTGTAAGGTAAGTGTGGGGAGTGGGGTTCTGTAGTGGGGACTTAAAGTGTCATGCATCTCTAAGGAGGAGAACACTATGATGTTAGAGAGGGAGCAGGGAGATGTCAAAGAAATTTTGTGTGTAGGACTGGCCCTGGACATGCCAGGACCTGGAACCCTTTCCTCTTGCTGTCTTCTCTTTGGTCCTCTGGTCTGACCTCAATGATTAGGTGGTGGTGGTTGTTTTCTGTGTCCATTTTTAAAATTAAATTTATTGGGATGACATTGGTTAATAAATCAGGTTTTTTTTTTTATTAGTACCATACTACATACATTGTTTTTATGAGGTATGCCCTGAGTTTCAAATAGCTCACTTACAAATAAGCTGTTGAAACACAACTTAGTTGGGCTCTGTGTGGCTTATCCACCTGATGGGTATTGAATCAGGCATAAGGCCATGTCACAGTATACTGAATGACATTGTATTACATTGAATACACATCAAAAACAGATCTTATAGATTCAATTCAATTCAATCACATTCAACAACTATTTGTTGACTACCTTTCTGGAAATACAAAGACAATATATTCTAAAGAGGGATGGAATAGGTAAGATAACGGTGCATAATTGTGTCTTGTGTTAGGTGTGGGGGTCAAAGTTGAAGACCTTGCTTTGACTGACTTCAAGTTGTTTACCAATAACTACAAAATGGGACTAAGACAACTATTATAAAGAAAGGAAGTACTAAGTACAAGAGATAGTGTATGTAGAAAATGCTTTGTAAATATAAAGCGTTGTGGGGTTGTTATAGAATGGGCCGTTAGAGTCCTGACAACCCTTTTTACCTACAATTAGGGGTAATAGAAAAAGGAAACTGAGTTCTTGAGAGATTCACGAACGGAGGTCATGAATTCTCGGTGGCCACATTAGCCTAAGACGTTGGCAAGTTACATAGCCCTCAACCTCAACTTTCTCCCCCAGACTAATGCAGATTACCAAAATACATCTTTCAGAGTTATTGGGTAGATAAAACACGTAGTGGCAAAGCACCTAGCATTTTGCCTAGCCGGAACAAGGGCCCAATAAACCGTACTTCTTACTAGCACTTACATTCAGCTTCTTCTCTGAGCGATTGAAAAGGGAACACTTGTGTAGGGCTACTTTACAGGGTCCTATTTAGGGGCACAGCTCATCATTAGTTTCCACAAGGAACATCTTGCAGCCTCCCACTTGCGCCCCTTGCTCTAACCAAGGACCAGAGAAATTCAGTCTTCCAGCGAAAACGGTGCCAGGTCTCTTCTCCGTAGGCGCTGGGGGAAAAGCCGTGGCAGAAGCCCAGGTTGCGAAGAAGGACCGCAGGGCAGGGGGTCTCGGGGAGTCTCAGGCATCCGGCTCGCAGCAGGACCCGCCCCGGCGGCTCTGTCCCTAGCGCGGAGGCAGAGGCGGGGGAGTGGGCGCTGAGGGGCGTGGGGCGACCGCATCTGGTGTCAGTGCCAGTGGAGCCGGGGCGGGCACATCTTACCTCCGCCCAATCCCCAGCCTTAGCCGCGCCCTCATGAATAAGCAACAAAGCGAAGCGCCCTCGCCCTGGCATCCCAGACAGTGGAGCCGGCCGCCACCGCTGCAGGGGCTGCCGCGGGGATGCAGAGCGCGGGCGCCACCGCTCTCCGCGCACTGCTCGGCTGAAGGCGCACAGGTGAGGACCCGCCCGGCTCCTGCCACTCGGGCGGCCGCGGCTGCAAACCGGGCACTGGGGCAGAGACGAAGCCCGAGCCTCGGGCGGCGCGGGGTCGCCCCGGGAGCGATGCAGTCTGGGGAGCGCGGCACTCCGGGGCGCGCCAGGCGTGCGCCCTGCGCCCTCGCCGGAACGCGGTGCCCGGCGCTGGGTGAGCAGGAGCAGCTCTTGGCGCGCTGGGCGCCGCGCGCAGGCCTCGGAGGACACGCCACACTCCTTGCTCCAGACCAGCCAGCCTCACGGCTCCGCACCAGCGAGCGGGCCTTTGTGCTGGCGGAGCTTGCAGGGCTGGCTGCTTTTGTGTGGGCTTTTCTTTCTTCCCTCTTACCCTCTCAACCTCACAGCGGTGATAGAGAAGTTCCCTAAGACTGTGATTTGCTCCTTGCAAAGCATCGATCACAATGTTCCCGACGCCAATCAATGCCCAGCAGCCGAGGAGCGAATGGGGGCTGCGGTGGCCACCGAAATGTGTTCTGTTACTTTTCAGAAAACAAACAGTTGAGTGTTTAGCGCAAAGATGTCACTGAATCTCCTTACTCAGACTCTGGCCAGTCCCCCAGGAGACAGCAGGAGGATGGCCCTTGGAAAGGTCACTTAGTTTGAAAGAGGGCCTGCTGGTTAGACGCAGAGGAGCTCAGGCTGTGCCTGAGACTTCAGAATGGTTGTTGGGAGGTGCTGTCTGGAGCTTCCCAGATGTCGCCTGTGCGTCCTGGTCACAGACAGAACCTGACCCGTGTAGATTCTGAACATGTAGAGCCCTGGCTGGCAAGGAAGCAGCCAACGTCTCTTAAGAGTTTGGAGTTCTCAAAGATGATAAATATGGTTTCCAGGGTGATCTCGGGGATCTGCTAGGATCTCGGCACTTCCTTTCAGAGCAGAGCTGATGTGGAGGAGAGGTGAGAGTCTGCTTTAAGGTGTGTCTGCCGTCTTTCTTTGGAAGTTTTAGTTTGAAACTTAAGGGGGAGAGAGAGTGGTTCATATAACCATCTATAGAGCTCTGTAGGATTTCTTCTATAGAGAGCAAAATGTGTGGCCAGAATTTGCATGCCTTTCTCTCCTTTTTGTGTATTTCCCTGACCGCAAGTGATGCTGTTGGGCTCCAAGGAGTCTTGTTGAAGCCAAGCGCCCACAGATTCACAGACCGACTTGCTCACTTGTGGGCAGAACCCCATTGTAGCATCTATTGAAAGAAACTGAAAACAGGTGAGGTTTCATGGAATCGGAACATTGCTACTTACTTTTACATGGAGTAGAGATTTAAGTGTAGTCTGATTTACTCTTATAAATAAGGTAGAGTTGTTATATTTGTCATAATAATGAACTAAGCACTTATACAGCAGACTTGATATTGATTGCATTTATTCACAAAATTCCCAAGACTCATCGTGTCTAATGTAGCTACAGCAACAGGGCTAATTAGGGAGATGTGGATTTGTCTTTGTTTTCATGAGAAGCTTCTTACTTTTATATTCTGGCAATTCCTGCTAGACTTTTCAATATCATAATTTGGCATTACAGAAATGATTTGATGCTAAATATTAAAGGAGGAAGATGGGCTTACCTGTTATGAAAAATTTACTCTTTTTAACTAGAGATGTACTTCATTATTTAGCAGATGTTTGCCTGAAAAGTTGTGTATGGAATTGCATTTTCGTTCATTGAATTTTGTTTATTCTCACAACAAGAAGCTGGCTGTTTCAAGGGAACTTGGGTTTAATCTCTGTAAAATGAAAACTTATTCCCTAATTAAGATGTGTTGTCAATCTTGTTTTTTCGTATTGTGTTTACTTGGTGATTATAAGAAAAGTGTCTGAATCACGTTTCAGCTTGAAGTGTTAGATATTATTATGTTTGTTCCTTGAAATGTCTACCTGGGAATTACCTTCTCCTTAAATGTCAGCTAGAACTTAGAGATCTTGTCAAGCAAATAAGGTTTGTGGACCACAAAGAAAAGGAATGAAGTGTCAAATTGGGTCATTGAAAAGAACTGTGTGATGGATGGACAAGAGCTTGTTGACCAAGATTGATTAGGACAGGATTCTGCGAACATCAGATGATTCCCCCCCCAAAAAATGATCATAGACATGAAAATGGCTTGAAGAAAAAGTTTTAGGTAGCATACAGTTTAAGACATATTAGTGTGATACTGATATGCATTCTCCTCAAACTACAGAAATGTGAGCAATTTGAAGTATCCATACTATCCTTTTTTCCCCTAGCTATTTCCATGGAGCCTCCCCTTTCAGCTTCTCACGTAGACACAGTGACCTGGGAATCAAGTTCCAGCTTTATCTTAGGCAAAAAAAAAAATTGCTGAAACTCATTTTCTTTATTGCAAAATGGAGATAATAATGCTCATTCTCCTCAAACTACAGAAATGTGAGCAATTTGAAGTATCCATACTATCCTTTTTTCCCCTAGCTATTTCCATGGAGCCTCCCCTTTCAGCTTCTCACGTAGACACAGTGACCTGGGAATCATCTGATGTTCACAGAATCCTGTCCTAATCAATCTTGGTCAACAAGCTCTTGTCCATCCATCACACAGTTCTTTTCAATGACCCAATTTGACACTCCATTTTGCAATAAAGAAAATGAGTTTCAGCAATTTTTTTTTTTGCCTAAGATAAAGCTGGAACTTGAAGCCAGTTTTTAAATCTTCAAGTCTAGCTTCTTTTACCAGGGATAGGATGATGTGATAGGGGTGATAAGCACAGACATCTTCATTTGTCTACATTACTAAATTGTAGAGAATGAAGCTTGTGGGCTCAATATGTGGAACTTAGCTGTGGTCTGCAAGATTGGTAAAGCGCTGTGCTGGTAGCTGCCGTAGTAACCATCTTGACCCAGACTACTTTCCCTCTTCCCTGTCAGCACTGATGCTGTTTCCTCCTGGGTGAACCATTCTTTTCTTTGTGGTTACTCTAGTCTCCCTCCTTCCTCTGTGGTCAAAAATGCTTCTGAAAGGATCATCTGTCATTCCAGTTACTTAATTTACAGTGAAGGATGACTGGGGCCAGATGATCTTAAAGCCAATATATCAGGCCAGTGACAGTTGTCAATAGGACAATGAATCAGAAATGAGGTACCCTAATGCTGTGTGCTACAGTTGGATTAATAGGGTCAGAGTCTTGATAAACTCGTCTTTGGACAAGTGAAATAGTATTGGCAATGAGGGCCTTCAGTATTAAAACAAAAGAGATAAGACGATGACAAATTAATCATTAAGAATCAGGAAAAACACAAAAAGGAAAGATTATAAAGACAAATGAAGAAGAGAAAGAGTCTCCTTTTCCCTTTATCAATCACTGAATCACTGATTGGATTTTAAAAGATGAGATGGTAATTGGGAAGCAAGTCGACCTGAGGCTCTGAGACTTGTCACTTGTTACTATTGATCTATTCTTTAAAAAGAAAACAAATGCTGAAAAACTAAAATATAGCGTAAATGAGAATACATAAATTATTACTATTATTAAAATGACACATTTAATAGGAAGCCCAAATTGGCTAGGCAATGAAGAAAACATACAATTAGACAGTGGATAGACCATGAAATGTACTGAAAATCTTATAATCTAAAATGGAGACTCTACACATTCTTTTTCATATTCTTAAATGGTTATTTGTACTTCCTTCATGCTAGCAAATATTTACTGAACACCTCCTCTATGTGCCTACCATTATTAGCAATTATATGGCAAACAGAGGAAGCTAAAAGATCAGTGTTTGTGTGCAAAGAACATAATCTTATTTGAGGTGACCAGACCTACAGATATGATGATTTGTGCTGGAGAAGCTGGGAGAGGGGTGGGAAGAGAATGGGTGAGTCAATTTTGTGACAGAAGTTAGTAAACAGGATGTGACCTGGGGGCCAAGGTTTGGATACCTGTGGTAGGAAAGAAGGAGGGAGCTCAGACTAGTGTGGTGTCATCAGCAAAACTTACAAACCTGAAATGAGTATGGTGCAGAAGAGGGCAATATACCCAGCTGGTGATGGTGTCTGTACTGGGTACTAGTGCTATAGGGTTGCATTGCAGATATGGAGTTTGGCAATCCTAGGTTTGGGGACATTAAATTATGTGTTTTGAGAAGGCAGAGAGTTGTAGTGGTGAAAACGGGGAACTTGAAGTCTGACAGAATGCACAAGTTCAAAAACAGACACGATTACATAGGCAAATTAATTATAAGCCTGTAGTTTTCTCATCTAAAAAAAATGTGGATAATGGTAGTACCTATCTTACTAGATTGTTATTAGGATTAAATAAGATAATTTCTATAAGACATTTATAACATTTGGCACATAGTATCCCCTAAATGGTAGCCATCTTTATTTTAGTATATGTGCTGCCAAGTGAGTGGCCATTTTTTATTGAGTATTGTCATTTTTATTCTTAAGAATAAACCATCTGGTTTGTATAAAATGGATTAGAGAGGAGAGAGTCTGAAAAAGATCATCAATTTAGAGGCAATTAAAATAACATCCAGTGATGTGACAAGAAGGGACAATTCTAAGAGATGTCATGAGGAAAGGATCCACAGAAGTTGTGAATCCAGAATGTGAAGAAGAGAAGAGGTCAAGATGACACCAAAAGTACAAATGAAGAAGATGGTATGTTTCAGGTGGCATCCAAGTAACTTACAGTAGACAATGAAAATCTAAGGTTAGGCAGGTTTCTTTCCAAAAACCTCACACCAGCTATTTATGTATGGTATTTGTATTTATATCGAGAAAAGGAAACTATCAGGCAGATGGTCATTACTTTTTTGGCATACTTTACAGCCCTCCTGTGTCTTGAGCAATTCTTAGGGCAATGCTCATATTTCTTATATATTATACCTGGAACTCAATTTACTTTGAAAAATGTAGCTTTGTTGCTGCTATGTTTTTAACATGCTGGTTCCCTTTTCTGTCTCCTTTTGGGTAACGCACTAAACAATAGCAGTATACATTTTAGTTGGAAAAACAGTGACCAAGTGTTTAAAAAAATCTGATTGTTAAGTCTAACAAGACAGCTAAGGCTGTATCTTTTATGTTGTCATTCATTTGTCTTTGAAACTTGAATATGCTTAGACTTGACAAAGAAAAAGAATCTGGACTGTGTCTTTTTCAGATTGTCAAGATAATGCTTGACAGGACAGTTTATCTGCCCACTGGGGGCAGAAATGCAGTAAATTGTTCAGAGGACTGCTGAGCCATTAGGATACCTTGATAGCGACTGAGAGACAAAGTGCTACTGACTTGCTCTGAGAGAGATGCTTTTTAAGCTATTAGAAGCTAATATCCACTATCAGTTAGCAATTTCGTTAGAATTTGTTTATCTGAATTATTTGCCCTGATGAATATAGTGAAGGAGAAGCAGTATTCAAACTCACAGTGTGAAGGAAAAGTTAGAGAGATGTTCTTTTGTTTGTTAAATATGCTCATGTTTGAGTTGATTTAAGATAATTGAGACACAGAATTCTAATAAGCAATGAAATCTCTTCCTCTCCCTTCCCCAGCAAAGGGGACTATATGCATTCATTTGTTTGTTCAGCCAGTATTTACTGAGCATTTCCTCTGTGCCAGGCACTTGCCAGGGAGGGGATATAATGTTGAGGGGGAAAAAAAAAAGGTCTTCAAAATATGATTGCAGATGGTTATTTAGGTTTAGAAATATTGTGATTGAATTGACAATGGTCAGTCTTTTCTTATTTATTCTTATTTTATTTATTATTTATGTCATGCAACTCCTGGTGGGGGTCACCAAGCTCATGCCTACGTGAACTTGTACTGTGCTTTGAAAGATGGAAAAAGACCTGGAACTTGAAGGTCATCTACCAATTTCTCTGAATTGCAGACATGTTCCCTGCTGCCATTTCTATAGGCTGTCTTTTCTGCTTCTTTAAAGTTCAGACATCGTTTTGAATAGTGGGGAGGAGGAGCATATGGCTGGAGCACACGGACGTAGAATAGGCTAGCAGTTCACCCTCACTTTTTTGTTGTAATTAGATTTAGAAAGCAGGTGGCCAACACTTAATTACAGAAGGAAAGTCTTTTAGAGCAATGGCAGAATTCCCTTCACACAAACATTCTAAAGCTCAAGATCTAGATGAAAATAAAACCTTGAAGGAAGATTATGTTTTCGATACGCAATTGAGGTTATATTAAATCTTTATCATTTGCACCCCTCCATCTGATTTGATCATAAAATTATATTCTCTGTCCACATGACTCCAGAACATATTAAATAAAATATTAATTCATTCAGTTAGTCATTCCTTCAATTATTTGGGTGCCTTGACTGCTTGATGACAAAACTGTGAGAATATGAAAATATTTGTATTTTTATTTAATATCTTGTAGATAAAATATGAAAATGGAATAATGGAGGTAGAAGGATTTCAAAGATTATTTTAATTCTTCCTTTTGTCAAAGGAGAAACTGAGGCCATTTGCCCAGTATATCATAGCAAGTTTTAACAGTAAAGCGAGGATTCAGGAATCATTTTTCTGTTGCCAGTCCATGTCTCTCTAAACTTTACTGCCACTCATGATGGCCTGTTTTTTTTTCAAGTTTTTATGAGAAGCATGGGATCTAGTAGACTAAGCCATTAGGCCACATCGTCCATTTTCTGGAATGGTTAGTAAAATTTCACTGAATGGAAAAAATATGTGTTCGGGAAAGGGCAGTTCTCTGAACAGCTTGGGAGTAACCAGAGTTCTATTGCTTTTACATATCTTCGACTACAATTTCATAGTTCAACTTGTCTACACAGAAATCTAAGGTGTAATGTCATCAACTCTGAGCACTCTTGCTTTACAGCTCTCGTATATTTTTGTTTTAAGGAAGGGAAATAGAGGTGGCAGGCCAAATACTGTTAACAAATCTGTTACCTGGCTATGAACTGGGGTGTTTTATGGCTCATCTAAAGTATAGTGGTAACTAGTGGCCAGAATGTTGACATGTCATTCCCTCTTTGTCAAATATCTTTCCCATATTCTCTCCATTTAGAACAATGCTAGCTACCTATATGTAATTTAATATTTAAATAAAATTGCTTCAAACTCTCATCCTACATATGGGGAAATTTAGCATCCTTCTCAGTATCTCTGAAGATTCTTGGAGTGAGGGACAGTGGCTTATGTTTCTTCTAGACACCTCTGGCTTCTATTTTCTTCTGCTGCTCAATTTATGATCCTTGATATGCTCTTCCTTTTCTGCTTATGACACCATGGCACCTCATGACATCAGCCCATTCCTATATTCTCCTAAAGTACTGTGGATTTAAGATTTCTGTGTAACAAATTACCTCCAAACTTGGTGGCAATAAATGTTTATTATTTCATCTCATTTCTGTGCATTAGGAATTTGGAATTAACTTAGCTGAGTAGTTCTGGCTCAAGTTCTCTCAAGAAGTTGCAGTCAAGATGTCAGCTGGGGCTGTAGTAATCTGAAGACTTGTCTCGGTCTGGAAGTTCAGCTTGCAAGGTGATTCATTTATGTTGTACTGATAGTTCAGCAAGATGCCTCAGCTCCGAATCCATGGATTTCTCTTTCCTCCTGTAGAAAAATTCAGCCTTCTTTTTCTCTTTAGACATGTAGGACTAAGGACTTGACCTTTTTCTCTGTCTCAAAAGGATCTATAAGACTAAATGGGATAACATGTGAAAGCTTTGAACACCTTAAGGGAAAAAGGCCTTACGAAAATGTAGAATTTTATATTTTATGTGTACACATCACTTGCTTAAGCAGATAGTTTACTGATTAGACGTGAAAGAAAGAAAAAGTTTAACTTTTATAAAGATAAGTTTTTTATTTTAGAATTTTCATTCCTAAGTTTAATTTTCTAGAAAACCTGCAGCATCTGAGAAATTTCTGATGATGAAAAAAGAAAGGGTCCTATTCAGCAAAATAGATAAAAAGAACTAAAACCCTTAAGTTTGGGGGAAAATTAGCAGTTTTTATATAGTTTTAGGGTTAATGAGAGTGTGAGTAGTTTTTTAAAGTAATACAGTGAATCTTAATTGTATAATTTATGTATATTCATTGAGAATTGCTAATTTAAAATGTGTTTGGGTTCTCTTAAAAAGTTTTTTTCTTTTAATGAATGCGTTTATTTATATTAAGTCTTTTACCTTGTCTAATCCTTAAACTTTGAACATGAAGTTTTTGCCTATAATTTTAATAACTGTTGCAGAGAAAGAAATAATCTAAGCATTTTAAAGATAAAATTTAGCTGAAAATCATTAACATATTTTAAACCCTCTTGATTATAACTAGCATTCACTATTTTATGACATTTTATAAATTTTAAAAACATACTTAAAAAGTTCTTTGAATGTAATGTAAGATTTACTTTCTATATCCTTGACATGTTACTATTTCTGCAGTCATCTGGCTACATAATTAACAGAGGAATTTGGGGAGAATATTGCAAATGTGACTTCAAGGTAGTTTATTTCAAGTAGGTATTTAAGAAACAGTGAACTTGGTACTTGAACTATGTGTACCTTTTTCTAGAGAGCATCAAGTTAAATCAACTGCAGAATTCAGCAGGGAAAAATGAACTGGGTTATCCATGTCTCAAAGGTACAAAGAAATAGAACAGTTCTCTCTTACGTACCATCTCTGAGCATGAAATCAAGAAGATTATTTTACTTATGGTTTGATTTAAAGGGGCTTATTTACAAAATATATTTATATGACAGTTGGATATGCTTTATTTTTCTGTAGGACTCAATTACTGAAATTATCAGCGCTACCATCTTCTGTGCAAATTTCTCTTCCACTATGACAAGAACAATTGTATCGCTCATTTGTCCGGCTTTCTGTGGCCTTCTGCTTCTCAACATTGTCACACAATGTCTGGCCTTCCCCCAAATGGAAAGACGGGAGATAGCTCATGTTCATGAAAAAAGAGGGCAATCTGAGAGAATAAACACAGACGACCCAGAAAATAACTCCATTACTTCAAAGTCCACTCCCCAACCAGTGGTCTCTGAAGATCCAATGAGAGGGTTAGTGGGACCATCAGCAACGTCATTAAATAAAGTATCCCCTATTAACAAAGAAACCCATTCTATGGGAGGTGAGCTCATGCAATTCAATAGCCCTGGTGTTGACATTGCTACTGAACCAGTGGTCTCAGCAGGGGAAGAAGGATTTGGTTCCAGCCAGCCAGAGAGAACGTCGCCTGAACGCTGGCTTTCCAAGGCCATGGTAACCAACCCTATTACTGCAACTGCTCTGATTATTGATGAGAAGAAGGAGACCTTCAGTAGTACCAACACTCAGCCCATTGTAGAAGGGACCACAGAAGCAACACAAGTCTTTCTGAAGTATGTGGATAATCAATTGTTTACAACTGAAAGTCAGGAAGGAGTTAGTCTGGGACATTCAACCTCATCCTTTGTGAATGCTAAAAAAAAATTAACCACCAATCCAAGGGCTGAAAAATTTGAAGCAGGCACAGAACAAAGGACAACTTCTTGTGCTGGTACTGAGCCCACAGCAGGCACTGAGTCTGAAAGCCTCCTGTCTGATAGGGAGAAACCGTCACGGATGAGAGCTGATAATACCCAGGCTACTGTCACTAAGCACAGGCTTGCAAACTCTGAGTACACTCTAAGTGTTGAGCTGGAAACTGATAGCCTGCTGGGAGCCCCAGAAGTCACAGCGAGTGTCAGCACAGCTGTTGCAGCTTCTTCTGTTGTAAGTGATGAGTGGGATGACACCAAATTAGAGAGTGTAACAAAGCTTGGAGACAATACAGAAATTCAGGTGAGAATGGAAACATCTCAGACAACCCAAGTAACTGAAAATGGTGTAGAAGGTATGGAAGGGGGTGAACCTTTGACAGAGGCTGCACATAGGGCTCTGGGGCTGCCTAAAGGGGAAACACGCACGGGGACAGCCCTGCTAATACCACATGAGGATAGCAGATCATCTGCCTTCATCAAGCAAAGTTCCTTTACTCCCACAACGCTGATGGAAGATATGAAAGCCTCTGTTGAAAACCTGTTTCAAAATACTGCAGGCTTCTTGGAACCCACCAAGGAAAACAATGCTATGGTTTTTTTAGAGACTACTGTTTCCATCTCAGAATATGAGTCTGAGACATATCAACCACTGGGAAATACATTTAAAGGTAAAAGAAAGAAAAACAAAATTCGTTTAATTTGGAATGTTTTAATTTGGTTTTATCACTTTTTAAAAATTGAGATATAATTGACATATAACATTGTATTAGTTTCAGCTGTTATTTAATTTTTCAAAAGTGACAATTTAAAAATAAGTTGTCTAAGTTTTAACGAAAAGCAACAGTAAACAAATAAAAAATATTTTATATAAAAATTACACCCAAATATAATTCCTGCATATAGACCAGTGGTATTGAACTGGGAATAATCTGTTCCCTTCCCCACATCGTTTGGCAATGTTTGGAGACATTTTTGCTTGTCACAACATAGCAGTGCTGCTGGCTACTGGCATCCAGCTAGTAGAGGCCAAGGATGCTGCTAAACATCTGACAAGCCATGGGATAGCCCCCTGACAGCAAAGATTTCTCTGAGCCAAAATGTCAATAGTGCTAAGAAACCTTGATATAGACTAATATTTTTAAACATTTTATTATGAAAATGTATAAATACAAAAGAAAATGTGAATTAGCTATATTTTTAAGTGATATAATAAACATTGTAGGATACTTATTTACAAGGTATTGTAAACAGTACTCATGTCCCTGATATTTCTTACCAAAAAGCTTTTGGTAAATATTTATCTCATTATATTAACTGTGTGAGTTCTTTGACTTTATTTCCCCCCAAAGAAAGTCATCTGGAAATGGGAAGGGACCAATACAGATAAATCTTTTCCGCTGACTTGATTCTGCATGTTCTACTTCCTCTTGGCCTTTACATCTGTGAATGTTATGAGCTGACAAGCCTTACATTTGTTGCTGATGGATAATGTTTTTCTTTTATTATGTGTAGTTGGTCAGATAACAGCATGGGGAAGGAAAGATCGCGTAATGTGCATATATGCTCATTCCAAATTGTTTTGGCATATGTACAGCTTGTTACTTCAGCTAATTAGACTAATTAATGGAAAATATCAAATTAGTAAGGTCTGTCATAAACTGTTATTGGGATTGAATTAAAATGATAAAAGTTTGAATTTTTCATGTCTAATTCATTTTTTAAAGACTGAGAGATCTTGTAAAATGTAAGTTTTCCTAGAAGCTCCCAAAAAGTGTTTTGTAGTTGATTTTTTAAATTCCGTGAAGAGAGTTGGGTTCACATGACCATGAAAATAATAGATCTGACTGAACAAGAATTTTACTTCAATCCTCCATAACACTTTAAGATATTCCTAGAGTTATAAGTCATATAGTTCACGATTATTTATTGTACAATAGAATCCACGATTTTTATGTACTAGGCTTGCACTAGCTTCTATTTATACAGCCTGAAAAGTAAAATGAATTTAGTAATTGTCTGATTATTATTTTGATTATTGAATATGTTCCTTGATTAGTATAATTGCCTCACTTAATTACAGTCTTTTAAAAGGCAACTTCTTTTTTACTTCCGGAACATAGCATGATACCTACAGCATAGTAGGTGCTCAATAAATACTTATTCAGTGGATGAGTAAATGAAGATAACTGGAATTATCCAATTTGACTGCCTGCATTGTCCAAATTAGTCAAACAGCTTCTAAATATTCTTCATAGAGAAAGGAACAGTCAAATAATTCCTCTCAATCTAATTTTTTTTTTAGAGTTAACTCCCAAAGAGTTAAAAAGAATGTGAAAAGTTGAGATTATTGACACCAGAATTTAAAGAATATCCAAAAAAGCTTTCTACCCTTTTTCTGGTGGTTATAAGTACTTTTCAGAAGTAAACAACTCAAATGCCAATCATTTTAGGGCCCAAAGACTACTTAAAGCATTATTCCCTTTGGGAAATACAATGACTTCTTGGTTTAGGGGTACTATGAACCGATGAGTATCCTGAGATTATAGTCAGTCTTCTGATTTATCTTGTTCTTGTTCTTGTTCAGCTGGTTCAGTTGAAGATTAGATTTGAAAAGTAATCTACAGTAATTACATTATTATTTTTTCTCTACGGGAAATAGAAAGAATGAGAGATGTGGAGCAATTTTGAATGTTTTTTTTTAAAATTTCCATTACTATTTCTAGTTCTCATTCTTCTTTCTCTAACAGCAGTCACTTCCTTATTCAAAGTACTATGCCATTTTGATATTTCTTGCTAGTTCATGAAACTATGACCGCTGACTATACCTTTATTTTTACATATTTGTTCTCAAAATATTCATTATGCTTTCAGAAATGAGGGCGGCATGGAGAATGCATGCTGCTTAAAATAATAAAACTATACATCATTATCTTTTTGTGACAAACAGCATTGTCTTAGGTGCTGGAGATACAAAAAGGGCAATGAATTCTGGCTCTCGAGAGGTTTACAATCTTATTGGAGGAAGAAGAATTTAATCAGCGGTATAAAAAGCAAATATGTAAGAACCCTACTCTAACTCACATTATCCTATAACCAGGTATCTCAATCCATCAAATGTAAAAATCTCTTCAATTCAAAAGAATAAAGTCCAAACTGAATGAGGATCAAGAAAATAAACTGTTGGAAAACTGTACAAGCACAATTTTGAAGCAAATAAATGGTTTCCAAGGAAAAATATTTTCAAATAATAGGGAGTACCATGATGTCATTAATAAAAACTTTGAGAAAACTTTTTCAACTATCCCCAGAATGTTATTTTTTTCATTGTATAATTAACTGGACTTGCTAATATGCTATGTATCTAGAGTTAATATTTTAAAAAAGAAAGATAATAGGATCTTCTACAAATTAAGTTTTAATAATAGCTCGGGATTTGAAATTTCCAGCATAGTTCCTTCCTAAGAATGGGGCAAATATTGACCCTTATAATTAGTCTTAATAATTTATTTTAGATTATAATGTTGTCTGGATAGTGGATCTATGATAGATATGTCATACCCTACAAGTCTGTTTCATTCTCTTTTATGACCCAAAAGCAAATTCCAGTCTTCAACAGATTGTTCCTTGGGGAACGGCAGGCTGTCCTTTCTCGTGGCTGAATAGTATTCCGTTGTGTGTGTGTACATATATATCTTACAACTTCTTTATCCATTCATCTGTTGACAGGTATAGTTAGCACCATGGTTAAGAGCACTAACTACGTAAACTTAGGCAGATTCCTTAGCTGTCTTAGCTTGATTCACTACCCCTGAAAGAAGCAACTCTGAGAACATTTATTAACTGGCATTTTGTTTCTGAGCCCTTCTCTTTGCCTTCTCATTCCCTGAAATAGCTATCTGAGATATTTTTTTTCTAACTTGTTAATTATATAGTTACTTTTTAAGGTAAAGGGATTCGTTCTATTTTAAAATGTTGTTTTCCCTCTTTTAAGACATCACCACTCAAGAGATGACAACAGCTGTTCAAGAAGCAGATGCTACTTTATCATTGGTGACACAAGAGCAGCAGGTTTCTACCCTTGAAGTTACCAGAGAAAATGGCGAGACTGAGGAAGGAAGAGAGTCCTCCTCTGCCGCATCTGATGTTCCCAGTGTTACTCAGCTGCTGAGGAGATGGGAGCCTCTGGCCACTACAGTTTCCACTACAGCTGTGCCTCTGTCTTTCGAAGTTACTCCCACCGTGGAAGGTCTGTAAGGGAGGGAATTGGCCTCAGCGTTTTGGGGGTGAATTTTTTCTGTGAGTTGATCAGCAATAGACTGAGTGAGGCGGATGGCCCTGGTATCAAGGCACATGCACACACCTTACCTGGAGAGTGAACAGGAAAGGTAGGGGAACTCTTCTTTGGAGATATGTCACACAGCCTAAAAGGATAAGGGGCTAGTTCCTAAGAAAAATTTCCCAGTGGCTTATCTCTGGGGCCCAGGAAGGCCAGACCTCACCTTCTGAGAACTCTCTCCTAGTTTGAGGGCTCTAGCTGCTAGGAGTCACGGGGTGAGGTGAAAAGAGCAAGGACCTGGCTTTGAATCCCAGCTTTGGCTCTCACTAGTATTGTGGCCTCAAGCAAGTTTCTTAATGTCTCCAAGCCTTGGTTTGTGCATCTCTAAATAATGCCTACCTGTCGGTGAAGTTTTCAAATCTGAGTGATCATCAGAATCACCTGGGAATTTTTAAAAATTATTATTTAATTTTTATTTTTGGACCTCACGTGTCTGCCTCATCATTGATCTAGGTGAAATGCACTTTTATTTATTAACTGAGTTATTTTTAACAATGTAATAAATACCTTCTAACCCTGCCCTTCCCAAAGCTCCAGGGACTTGTCAATAACTTATATCTAACCCCTTGACTCTTCCTTTTTCAACCCCTTCCTCCTCTGACTGTTATTATCATTCTGAATCTGGTGTGCGTCATTTCCTTGACTTCCTTTTCTTTTCATTTTATTGCATCTATATTTACTCTTAAAATTATACATTAAAAATTTTTAGTTGTTTTTAATTTTATAAAGAGAATATTGTCCTGTAGATAGCCTTTTTTGGACTTACTTTTTTAACTTAGGATTATATGGCTACGATTTACTTACCATAGCTCTTTTGTTTTGACTGCTTATAATATTCCATTATGAAAATATTTCATAGTTTATTCATCCAATCTTCATCCAGTCTCTCTTAGTGATTTGCATTTGGGTCATTTTCGGGTTTGGCTATTGTGAACATTGCTTCTATGAGCATCCTTTTTCATATTCCCCATTGTACACGTGTAGGAATTTCTCTTGGGTATATACCTAGGAAATGAATTACTGAGCTATACGGTATATGAATGTTTGACTTTAGGAGACAATGCCTAATTATTTTTCAAAGTGGTTGCACCAACTCTTACTTCCAACTTATACTTTCAAAGTGGTTACAATGTATATGAGACTCTGTGGATCCATATCCTGGGAACTTTAAAAAATATTTTCTCAGTCTCACTGCCGAGAAGGCTCTGATTTAGTAAATTGGAATATGTGAAAAACATGATATCAACATTAAAAAAAATTACCAGAAGAAATTCTGATGTCCAACCAGGCTTGCAGTATACTACTATCCTAGAATTTTTGGATTTGGAAGTACCTGGGGCTAAGTTTGGCTGCTTTAACATTGAACATATTCGAGACAGAGATCTAGGCTCTTACTCTTCTACTTGATTTTTAAAGATAGTCTTTGGCATATAGTTTAATAAATTTTTGTTAAATTTTCTAAATTTGGTAATAAATTATATATATAAAACCCTGCAAAATATATAATATTGTCAATAGAATAAATGGGAAATTAAAATTTAAAAACAAAGTCCTTATTTGAGACAATATATTTTCCTGGAAGATCAAGTGTTTGCCTTGTGTAGTTGGACTGATGTGATATGGGGTAGGGGCGCTGGTCTAAGTGGCAAACTCACCATATATAAGGTATTGGTTCCATTAATCGTTTCTTGCTTAAAAATGAAAAGCACATGTGTATATCTCCCATAATGATCAGCTTTGCATCAAGTCCTGTCTCTTTTGTTTGGCAGACCTAATGGACACAGTCACTGGGCCAAATGAGGATTTTTTCACACCAATTTTGGGCTCTCCAGTGACACCCCCTGGAATAATGGAGGAGGCACCCAGCATTTCCCCAGCGTTTCCTGATTCTGAGGCATCCTCTGAGAGAAGAACCGTTGTTCCGTCCATTAGCCATGTGACTACAGCTGCCTCATATGGCCTGGACCAACTTGAATCTGAAGGTATCCATGCTTAGAAGGGAATCTTTCCTAGGGCTGATTGAGTGAGTCACTGAGCAAAAATGTTGTTTTTGATAAAAGATTAAGGAGAAGTGGATACAATCTGCAGTGTAGATCAGGGGTCAATAAACTATGGCCTGGCCAAATCTGGCCTGCCATCTATTTTTGTATGGCCTGCAAACGAAGAATGGTCTTTGTGTTTTTAAATAATTGAAAAGGAAATAAAAGAAGAAAAATATTTTATGACATGGACACGTTATATGACGTTCAAATTTCATTGTACATAAATAAAGTTGTATTGGAATACAGCCACACTTTTTTATTTATATAGTGTCTGTGGCTACTTTTGTGCCAGAGAAGCAGAGTTGAGTAGTTGTGACAAAGACCAAGTGCTCACCTAGCCTAAAATATTTATGATATGGCCCTTTACTGAAAAAAGCTTATTGACCTCTGGCCTAGATTAGTAGTTCTCAACTACACTTGAACATTAAAATCATCTTGGGGATCTTTTAGAAAACCCTAATGCTTGAGTCGTCCCAGCAATTTTGATGCAGTTGGCATGGAATAGAGTCTGGTATCAACATTTTAAAAGAGTGCTTTAGATGAATTCAATATGCAGGCTAGGTTGAGAATACTAGTTTAAATGGAAAACTCGAGTCTCCCCACCAGATTTTCTTGGGTGAAAGTTTTAATGTGGATTGTATTTTCATAACAATACTCTGGTTGTTAATGATGGGTTTATTCTCCCTTATTAACATCTGTGGGTTAGTATGTTTCACTGTTTGGAGATAAACAATCTCCTTACCTGTTAAGACTGAGAAATTCATGCCAAATTTCCTTTCCAAGAGATTGGCTTTGAGCATGAAAAAAATGCTTGGAGCACAACTGCACAAACAGGAATACTGGAAATATGAAAAAAGGTCATTTAATTGATCAGCATTTTGGCAGGTGAACAGCTCCTGGCTAGAGGTGCAAAATGTCCAGAGATTTGTAGTGCTGAGTTTCTTAAACTAATCTGGAAGACAGGTAGGCTTTGGGGTACTAAGTTAGCCATGTTTTTGATGCAGTGAAGACAGAATGTGCTGTTATTTTATATTTTGTCTACTCTACAGCATGGAAGGTGGTTCAGCCAGGCTTGCAGCAGACTCTGTTGCAGACTTTCAGGGTAACACTGTGGTTTTCTGACAGAGAAATATGACATTTTAAGAACAGATTGGAGAATTCCATAGTAGAATGCTGGTTTAAGAAAGGGATCAAAGTGAACTCAGAGGCTCACAGCTCTTGCACTCCACATTAAAACAAAAAATCATGTGACTTTGAATTTAGTTTCATATTAACTGTCTGCTCTTCTTGATGCCATCTGGAAAAAGCAGGTTTCCCCAATTTAACCTGAATTAGAGATGACATCTTTACCAAGCAGGGCTCATTAAATCAGAGAAAAAAAATTGTATTTGTGAATAATCCATATTTGAGAAACTGCAATAATTTTCTAAATTTAGTAGACGATGGCAGTTGTATTGAAATATGTTAGAATTTTTTTAACTTGCCTAAGATGTCCTAAGTTTTAGTTTTTCTATACAATTCAATTTCAGCTTCTTTTTGAGAATATGTTTTGTCAGTTTTTGATCTAAGTTATGATCCTTGTCAAAGCTTAGGAAAGACATTTCTGGTCTGAAAATATTCTTTCTGCTACATTGTTGGGCTTAAGACAAGATTTTGAAGGAGCACACCTTTTCTCCTAAATACCAGGGAGTACAATTTATATTTAATTAGTATACGTTAGTAATTCACACTTTTATGCTTGTGCATGTAATCTTCTGAAAGCTGAAGTGACTACACTTATTGGAACCTATAAACCTACTAGATTCCTGGTTGTGTTGGAAGCCTCCATTTCCAATGTATGTTTTTTCACCTTGCCTAGAAATATAAGTGCAGTTTGAGGCTTTGACTGAATGAAGCATTTTAATCCTATCATAGGATTATACGCAGAGAAAGATAATTTATTCTTACCTAGAACAGTGAGTTGTACTATGTCAAGTTATTACCTGTAATGTATTGACAAATGACATACAATTCTCCACTTTAAGATGTGTGTTTATTTAATTACATTATTGAACTCCTCATATGTTATTTTAATATATTCCTTTCCACTGGGGGACAGGAGTACTTCTACAGAGAGCGAGGTATTTTTCTCAATGGGATATGGGCAAGAAACCTGCCCTTATTGGATGCCAGACACCCAAGGAGCAAGAGCTTTTATGAAAATTTCTGAATATTTATCCTTTAAGGAATAATGAATGACCCAAATGAACCAAAACACTGTATATGCCTGACACACTGTCTTCTCTCCTTCTTTATGTCTCTACAGCATAATGACTAAGGGACTGTATTAGTTTCCTAGGGCTGCCATATCAAAGTAAAGTACCACAAACTGGAGAGTCATGCAATAGAAATTTGTCTTCTTGCAGTTTTGGAGCCTAGAATCAAGGTGTAGGCAGGGCCAGGCTCTCTCCAAAGCCTCTAGGAGAATAGTCCCTTGCCTCTTCCAGCTTCCAGTGGCCTCAGGTATTCCTTGGCTTGTGGCACATAACTACGGTCTCTCTCCATCTTCACATGGCTGTATTCCCTGTCTGTGTCTCTGTTCCTAAATGCCCTTTGTTTTATACCACTGGCTATTGGATTAAGACTTACTCCAATAACTTCATCTTAACGTGATTACATCTGCCAATACCCTATTTCTAAATAGAGTCACATTCACGAGCATCATGGGTTGGGGCCTGAACATTTTTTGGAGTGGACACAATTCAACACATAACAGGGGTCTGCTTCTGAGGAGTTTTCCAGCTAGCTCTGAAGGCAGATGTGCTCTGTCTCTAGAACACCCACTTAAGAGGTGTGCATTGGTAGAGAGGGAGAAGTTTTGGAGTGTTTTAGATTTCTTAGTCACTGAAGAAAGCCTGTCTATAAATGCGTAATTGCCGTGTGCCTATTTCAGTAAGTCTTTTACCTTGTCAGCAAAAATGCAGTTTGATTTTTGAAGGGATAATGGTTTACCTGTCACCTTGCCTGATACACTTTACTTTGCTGTATTTTTTTGTTTTTAGGGACTCGATGTTTTCAGGATGACAAGAAATGCATTATACTTATCTCAGGCACAACTCTACCAGGGTTGTATCAGCATCTTTGACATATAAACATGACAAAAGTGTTGTAATTTTTTATTCAAAATAGGATAATGTAAATTACATATGTATAACTACATAAACTAATTCTTAGATATGATCTCTGTAGAGGTCGGTATTCTTTTTTTCTTGTTGAATAGTAATGTCTTTCTCTGCTCCAAAATGGTAACGTAAAATTTCTGATTACTTATGAAAACTTACTTGTAATGTTTTCATTTGGGTTAACTGTCTGATATAAGTATAAAATATTTTAATAGTTATATCAAATGAACTAGGACTGTCAATATTTCTTACTTAAAGAAGTTCTGCTTTCTGTATTTTAGAAATCCAACTGAGGATATCTATTTACTCTAAATAAATCAAACTTTTTTAAGCCTTTTCTCTATTCCTACAGAAGATGGCAATTCATCTGTGCTGTAAAATTGTAACAATTTCGTAGGGTAGAAAGTTATTACTTTAACAATACAATATTCAGGAAGAGCTTTATCGTGAATCTTTTTGTATCTGGTACTGTGTTTCTAAGAACATGTGGGAGACAAGAGTACAAAAGCAGAGGTCGCTCAGATTTTGTGATTAAGGTTTTGGTAATCCTTCCTTATACTTCAGCACTTCCTCTCTTAATGTTTGAAAGTCAATGTCTGGGCCTTCCAGCTAGTGGGAAATGAGAAAGCACTTGGTGCTCGCTATGGTGCTGACCAGAAGACCAGACAGACTTGAAAACAGTGAATTTACTTGGACTCTCCTAAGATGACTCTGGTTAGCTTATTGCTCTTCTGCAAGAGAAGAAATACTAGTGTCTCTATTCTGAAGAAGGTGAATTCTTGATCTGACTGGTCCTATTTAATAACTTTCTGAGTCTTGGGGCTGTATATATATAATCCAGTGCCATTATCTTAGATAATTACCATTTTTTTCATTTCTTTCAAAAGGCCCATTTATTACCAGCTTTATGGAACAAATCTACAATAATTGACTTGCTGGAGAATTACCTTTTTAAACCATATAATGTATGTTATATGTAAGCATTTAACAAAGACCCTTTTAACATATAAAAAGATTTTTAATTCCTAGCATCCAACAGAAAAGTCATGTTTGACTTTTTAAAATATCTTGGTTTTAAAAAACATAAGAACGAATATATCATTTACATTCATTTTTTTCCTTTCTGACTTTTTTTCTTGTTTTTCTAAGACCATTTTGAATGTCCTTATATTTATGTTTTTAAAAACTGCGTTTTTGATGTCTTTTTCCAGCCAGGCAGCACATATAGGGCAGAAGCTGTCATTATTTTGTCATTTGTTGTTTAATCTATTTCAGTGACATTCACTTTTCTGTTTTTGTGAGTGTGTGTCTGTGTGTATGTGCACATCTGTGTGTATGCATGCATGTGTGTGTATATGTGTATATTTAATTTCATGAATGTTTTCTACAGTCCTCCAAGAGCATTTCCAATATATATTTGCAGCACCTCTTAATTTCCTTTGCTGAAGAGATAGTGGTGTTATCTTTCCTTTCTTATCTGGAATTCTCAATTCTGTCTCTGTCCTAGGGATTCTCTCTACTGATAACATAGGAATTTCAAGAGAAATTCTTATTTGAAAAGTATGCTTTCATTTAGATGACTGATATTTTTAGCCGTGTGGTGGCCTCATAGTTGGTATTGAAGTAACATGCTTTGTCTCTTTCTTTATTGGTCAATTAGAAATGAATTGGGGAATGTATTCTTTAAATGGCATCATGGAGAAGTCTCAGAGATAGTTTTCTTCAATAGTGCCACCGAGGATACTTTAGAGCTCATGTAACTTTTATGAGAGAAATGTTTGCTCTTCACCTGCATTTTAATTCACAAAATCAATTTTTTTGGCCTTCCAGTATGTACTTATTTTCAGAGAGTATTTTTAAAAAATTATTTTCTCAATTCTTGTGTAACTTTTCAATTCAGAAAGCAGCTAAAATGGATGAATGAAGAGAAATATTAAAAATCTCATATTGAGGCCATATTAATGAAACCAAGTTTATGTGATTTACCTCTGGGTGCTACTATGTGGAATATAATATTAAAGATCAAGTAGAATGTGGTAAATTTGAACTATCACTGCTATTTACGATACTGTAGTATGAGGTTAAGAGTGTTCACTCTAATTATATTAAGAATGGGTGCAAGTTTTAGCCTTTCTTCTTGGAAATGCTTTGAATTTAATTTTATTTCAATAGCAGAGCCACTAAAATGATACACAAGTGGGGAAGATTTGGAAACGAGTATTCAATGGAATATGTCCCTTGTTTGATTTTAGTAATTAAATAGTGGATCCACCCTCCCCTCACCTGTTCTGGCATAAACAAGAGAATTTGCCAAATATGTTAGTTTTCATCTTTACATCATTTTCAAATATATTATGTGACATATTATAAAACACAGAATTGCTGGTGGTTTTAGTTATCAACTGCTTTTTATGGTATGTCACTTTGTTTTCTTGTCCTGAAATCATCAGACTTTCTTTCGCATTTATGATAAATCTCTGTTCTTAAGAATGCTCTGTAGGAATGTACAGTCAATTATTTAGCACTCAGACTGGTCACCACATGTTTGTTACTAATGCTCACTTAGTCAGTGAGCATTATGAAATATTACCATAAAATCAGTATTATGATATGTTACCATAAAACTTTGCTTATAAATTCTGCTGTTGAGGAAAGAGAACTAAAATTACTCTATTTTCTGAAAGTTATCACTGCTTAGTAAGCTTGCCCTTGGACAATCATGAAATTTATCATAATAATGGCTCATGATGGCAAAAGGATTTGGCTTTGTACATATTCAGAGGTTTTATTTATTCATTCATTTATGTGTGCATTTAATAAGTATTTGGTGATTCAGATTCAAAGAAGTAATGGGAGTAGATCTTGCTCTTTAGGGAGCATAAATTTTAGTAGAAGGGGTAAGACAGATACATAAACAACAGAAATCCAAGGTAGAAGGTAAGAAACTATCACAAAAAAATTACAGAAAAGGGTCTTTGAGGTTTAGAAGAGATAGCTTAGCCCCAGCTTAGAGAAACAAAGAATCAATATTTATGCTTGTGAATCTTGTGTGTGATTGTGTGTGGTGTTTATGTTTATAGAATTGTGTGTGTGTGTGTGTGTGTGTGTGTGTGTGTGTATAGTAATTGTTCTGTTAATAATTAGAAGGAGATAAGTGGTGACAAATCTAAAAATCTGGAAAGCATTCTAAAGTTTGGTGAATAGACACCACACACATCACACTAATAATCAGTTATTTAATAGACATGTAATCAAGCATGTTTTTCTAATTTAGCTTATTGGTTAGATGAATGATTTCTTAAGAATCGTTTTTAATAATAGAAGTGACTGTTTTTCAATGTAGAAGAGGCAACTGGGGGCCCAACCTTGGGCTGACAAATACCTCATTTGTAGGAAACTATCATGTTTCTCTGGAGGAATGTTCAGAACCCCAAGCAAAAAGTTTCGTTCTGAGTGAGTCATCCGGGCTTGTACTCCAGGGCTGAGAATCTCTGTGAGGCCTGGTCCAAGCAGGGGTTTTCATGTGTGGTGGTTTTTATGCATTTGTTGAAGCAAACATGTAGCTTGAAACCACATCAGGGACTGTGGAGATTTCAAAGGCATTTTAGATGTTTGCAGAAAGTTAAGGCTCTTTTTAAGATATAATTTCTGAATATGAGGATAGACATAACTCTCCTTTTTACTAGTATAAACATGAGAATTTTATTGCCTTCGAGTATAAACAATTACAGACCTTAACAATGTATAAAACAACGGAAGGATATTATCGACTGCACATTATCAGGCTGTATTCATGACCTTGAAGTTGTTTTGGCATCAGACTACATCTTAACATGTAGATGTATACATATCCCAAAAGGAAAATATTAGAAGAAATATAATGCATCAATTTGAAAGACCTTACGAGATTTAAAAATTTTTCACATTGGGAGACATTAAATTAGTCCTGAAAGATTTACATTGATTCTACCTGCATTTACCAGTGCCTTTTTTTCTTCAGCCATTCTACCTCTTTCTACATTGTTTGCTACCTCTGGACAAAATATTTTATGGAAATTTCTTTTATAAAAACAGTGTAAAGAACTTCCTAGGTTTTGGTATGAGAAGGAGATTCTTCACGTAGGCAGAGGGCCAGACTCTGCTCCTTCTGGATTTTCTCGAGGTATCTTCTTCACATGCTGAGTCCCATTTCCTGTTAAAACTCTAGCTCAAGCATAGATGGAAAACCCCTTCACTTGTTTCAACTGAAATTAGTAGAAGATTTAAAAATACTTGGCTTAAACCTAAGGGAACACAAAGCACTAAAATCAAGAAAATAAAAGGAACATGAAATAAATCAGGCTCACAAGGTACAAATCCCTCTCTGATCTTACCTTAGCTAACGAGCTCCCAGGGCTCCCATGCCCGGACTTATTCCATGCTCTGTCTGAGAAGGATTTTTATATACTACATCCAAAGTACTGGAACAATTTTTTTTCAGGCATCTTGCCAGGCTTTCTGGCTTCTCAACTCTCAGCTTGTTTCTAGTACAGAGAGTAACTTATTTTCTTCTCCTCGTTCCTGCCCCCATATGGGAGAGCCCAGATCAAGATGTAAAGTTCCTCTAGGGTCCACTACTGAGTATAATGTCTATCTTGATTTCCTGGTTGAAGGACATACCCGTAATCCCTAGGTAATTGACAGCCAGACAACTGTCACGATTAACCCCCATGGGTTCATTCCACCTTTCAGAGAAAATCCCATCTCTGTTAAAGGTGTGGCATGATTCATGTCTAGGCAATATAACACTGTTCTCACCATACAAAAATTACACATTTATGGTAATAGGATCATTCTGTCACATTCTGTAGCAAATAATACTCAGAGCTTTGCCGCTCCATAAACAGAGGGCTTTGAAGTTAAAATTAAAAGAGGACGGGAAGGAGAAACAGAAACAATTCAGCTCAAACTCATCCTCCTTTATGAAGCCTCTCAGAACACCCAGCCCACACTGATGGGCAATATAGGCGACTGGAAAATAGCTCTGGCTCTGGACATACCTGAGTTTAAGTCTTAGCTCCGTCATGAATAAGCATTGTGATCTTGATCAAATTATGTAATTTCTTTAGACTTCAGTTTTACTATCTATGTAAAGCAGGGATATTGGTGTTCCTCCTATGTCTTACTGTAAGAATAAGATGAGATCTTGCATGTAGTAAATATATGCATGACAAGGGGTAAATATATAATAAATATGAATATTTTACATCATTTACCATATAATTAAAATTACATAGAACTTATTATGTACTACTATGTATTAATTGCTATGAAATATTCATATCTTCTTCATGCAACCATGGATCAGGGACCAGATAGACAGTGTAAGTAAGCAAAGAGGAAGGTGCCCAAGACAGTAGAGAGTGGTGAGGGAGATGCAGTAGAGAACATACACTCCCTCTGCTCCAGACAACTGCTGTAGATATTGCCAGGAGAATGCGAGCTCAGTGATGCCAGATCTCAGAATTTTTCCAAGATAAGTTGTAAATTCTGATCTTTATGTGAAATAGTCTGATTTTTGTGTGTTGGGAATCCATTCAAATGTTTGCCTATCCTATTTCATTTTTATGAATATGCACACCACAAATGGATCTGTCTTCCCAGATATTGACTGTCAGTTTGTGCTCTCAACAGAATTCTCCAAAATCTCCTTAAGGGTCAGACCTTTTTGCCTTGTTGTGTCCATGATGGCAGGTAGGCAAATGATGACCTGTGATTGAGTACACCATTTTAGGACCATTACCTTGTTTAATCAATGTGTTTTCTACTTGATTTGCCTAGCTCATTGTTGCTATTGTTTAAAATCTAGTGCCTAATTTGGGCCTGAAGTTGAACATTTCTTTATGTGAACAAAGCAGTGTTTCCCAGTCACATTCTGCTAGAAATTCAGTGGAAATTTGCTTAGGTTTATTGCATCTCTATGTGGGTTGAACATTTTTTCATATTATTTCATTTCCTTCTTGTGGGAATCGATACCAACATCTGTACTCAGGCAGGTAAGGAGAAGTCAATAAAGTTAAGTAATTATTTAAACCCACTTTGAGAAGCCATAGCAGGAGGAAGAAAAAGAAAGACGGAGGAGAGAGATCCTTCTCTAGATACATGATTGGAGTTAATTTGTACAAAGGTCATTTCCCCGGTGCTCCCCTCCCCCAAATATGACAAAAGTATGAAGGTAGATTTTTCTTAAAAAGTTTCTATTAGACTCATTTGAATCATATACATAATATAAATTTAAAAATTATATTGGAGCCCTAGAATGACATTACTAATTTTGAAGAGGAAGGTAATGAATTAAAGTGCTATACAGTTTATTTCTGTTCAGTCGGTTTATCTTGAAGGCTCATTTTGTGCAAGGCACTATGCTTGATCTTGCAGGGCAGGGCAAAAGGAGACTAAGACAGGGCCTCTGGCTTAAAGGAGCTAAATGCGCACAGGTATGATAAAACAAACATGATTCCACAAATTAATATGTAAACCTCATTTTGGGTTAATCGAGTTAAGTATTAAAGTTAGAAGGGGAAATTTACTTTCATATATATTTTTGAAAAATCAATAATCACCCTAACCAACCTGTAATTTATCTTTTGAGTACATGTGGAATTTTATATACAAGTTTTGTATATGTTTGCTTAAAGCAACTATTCCTTTAAGAGTACTAAATTATTGAAGAGAAAGGTTTTATTCTGGATGGTTCAAAATTTATAGATACAATATTAATATAGCTCTTATGTTTCTCTTTATAGCACCCTTGAGAAATAGAGTAGTATTGCTATAGTCTTACTTTCCAGAGGGAAACACATAAAATGTTGTCATCTGAATCTAAAGTGAGTTGTTTAATGAACAGGAGTTAGATTCTAGAGCTTATAATTATTGCTCTAGGGCTGAATCTATTAAGATAACTCAATTTAATTTGGAGCAGGATTTATAGTAGACATTAGAGAACATCAATTATATGGAGTCGAGCCTGAAAAGAGATTATGTCATGACCAGTAAATATGAGGATAGTTATGTAGACTGATCTTTTTGGCTTGCTAACTAGATATAGAAGATGATGTTATCAAGAGTAGAATCCTCTAATTTAGAGAAAGTAATAAGAAAATATTTAAATATCCATGTGAAACGCAGGTTAAATTCAGAACATTTTGCAACTGGTGTTTGAGGTGGACAGATTATCTTGTCTCGAGCTTTTTTCTTTTCTCGGGCATCTACCTTTGAAATATCATTAGGTTAGAATGGAGAAAGTTTCTAATTATTATACTCACTACTATGAGCTATTGGGAAGTTCTGAACTTTAGTAAAAAAATTTTCAAGAAATTTGTACAGAATAATATAGGCATTTAAAAAGGATAACCGAATAAATTAACAGAAATGTTTAAAGCATACTATTTAATGAGCAATAACATTTAATATTTTATCTAATTTAAAAATACAGCCCAGATTACAGATACCCTTGTGAGTGTTCGAAATTGAAGAATTTGAAAGTGTCGTTTGGACCCACTTCATATATAAATGATATCAATAATTTTGAAAAGCACATTATTTGGATTTCAGCTTCTGATGAAGACTCTGATGGACTCTGTCATAGCAAAATGACTAGATCTTGGGTAAAACATATGTTTTAATGCATCATTGGGATTGCAGATTGTCAGAAAAATCTCCAAGGACTGTGCTTTTTAGCTTGACTCATCCCAAATGGGAGCTGAAACCCAAGCAGTGAGCTGTAAGGAGTAAGCAAATTGGAAATGTGAAGGTGCTCTAGGAGAAATAGCAATATCAGGAGGCTACACTTGAGCGAGTAGCAAGAAGAGGGACCTGTATAGAAATTCCCACGTTAGGCCTATGTCTTCGAAAGGGGAATAAAATTGTTCCCGGTCTGTAGTACAACCTGACTCTCTACGGAAGCAAATGTAAATCCCCTTTGGAAAAAATGGAGATCCATAGATTTCCCACAGATTAAAATAAAATAAATATGAGTTTGTAATAAAAGATCAACCAACTAACGAGGAAACAAACAGCCGTGACTGAGAGTCAGCAGAAAGGGCAGATAACTGATTGGCCTATTCCCTACTCAGGACCTTAGATTCTAAAATTATCAGAATAGAATATAAAATAATCATTATAAAAGGTAAGAAAGAAAAGATGAAATCCCCAAAATGAGCAAGTAATAAGAGGCTAACAAAAATGAATTGTTGGGGAAAAAACTCTGAATAATTAAAAGATTAAATAGCAATAAGAGAGAGTTAGTGACCTGGAAGATCAGTTTGAAGACATTATAAAGAGCATAGCACTAAGAGAAAATGAGTGAGACAACATGAAAGAAAAGTACTGAGAAAGTGGAACAAATTCAAATATATCCATAATGAGAATAAATAAGGGGATTAATATGATGTTAGCTTTGGGTTTCTTGTACATGTCCTTTATCCACTTGAGGAGGTTTTTTTCTTTTCTTAGTTTGCTAAAATTTTTGTTTGTTTGTTTGTTTGTTTTTTGGTCACAAATGGATACTGGATTTTTTCAAATGCTTCTTTTGAATCTATTTTTCTGCACCTACTGAGATGATTATATGGTTTTTCTGTTTATATGAAGTACACTGATTGATTTTCAAATGCTAAAACAGTTATATTTCTGAGATAGGCCCAACTGGCCATAATGTATAATCCTTTTTATGTATTGGATTCGATTTGCTAAAATTTTCAAACAAAATAAAATTTAAGACAAAATGCATTAATAGACATGTATAAAATACTGTACCCAACTGTTAGAGAATATACATTATCTTCAAGCACATATGGAGTATTTACAAAAACTGACTATGTACTAGTCCATAAAGCAATCTTGATGAATTTTAGATAATTGATACCATACAGGCTACATTCCTGATGGCTATTTAATTCAGTTAGAAATTAAAAATTAAAAAGATAAATTGTTCTATACCTTTAAAAATTAAGAAAACCCTTCTAAATAACATATATCTAAGAAGAAATCATAATATAAAATGAAAATAATTAGAAATGAATCATAGCGAAATACATTAAACCTTCTAAGATGATGTTAAAGAGTATTTAAAGGCAGATATTTAGCCTTTAAAGTTTCTATAAAGCCTGAAAGTTAATGAGCTGAGCAGCCTCTACCTTAAGCTATAAAAAAAAGAACCCCAAAGAAAATAAAAGGAATGAAGTAATAGAAATTATATTTTATTATTTTATTTTTTTATTTCATTAATTCATAATTACTCGATGAATTTTTTGTAAAATTTGTATGGAAGAGTAAAAGCCTAAGGAAGAAGAAGTTGGAGAAGAGGGCGCCTGCCCTACTAGATATTAAGACTGATAAAGCTCTCGCTCTTTCTGTATGTATATAGACAGTGTGGTCAGGGATAATTAAAATGACTAGTGGAACAGAATAGACAGCACTGAAACAGACACACTCCTGCAGGGGGTCCTTGATATGTCATAGAGATGGCACTGCAGAGCAGAGAGGAAAGCATTTTTTTTTCTCCTAATAGTTCTGGTTGTCCATATGGAAAAAAATTAAATAAGGTTGCATGTAACATGATACACAGTCAATTACATATGGTTTAAAAACATGTGAAAGGCAAAACTGAAAAATTAGAGAAAAATTAGACTTTTTCAGAACTAATGATGCAGGAGGATTTTTTTAGTTCTGACACAAAAATTGCTAACCATAAAAGAAAATATTGATAAATTCAGCTATGTTAAAGGTAAAAACTTTTATAAGAAGATACTAGAAAGATAGTGAAAGTGCAACTCCAAAAACTAGAAAAGATACTTATAATACATGTAATTGATAAGTGTCAGTGTCCATAATAGAAAGAACTCAAAAGAAATCAATAAGAAATGACAGACAACCTGAAAGAAAAAGGAACAAACATAGAATAGGCATTTTACAGAGATACACAAACATATAAGATACACAACCTCCTAAGTAATTAGGGAAATGTAGATTACATCTACAGTGGCATATCATTTTAAACACACTGAATTAAAAAAGCTAATGTTTGACAATATCGAAGGTTAGTGAGGATGTGGAGCTAAGGAAGTTCATCTAGACATTATTTAGAGTGTTGAACATTTGTATTCCTTTTGACCTAGCTGTTACACTTTTAGGAATACGAGAGTGTTTATAGTAGCACTATGCATAACAGCAAAAAGATTGGCAACAACTTAATAACGCAAATGTTTATTGACACGAGGATAAAAAAGTAAATAGTGACATAGTTCCATAATGGAACACTATGAATCAGTGCAATTAACAAGCTAGTGTTTTGTAAAAGGTGTGTGAAACTTAAAACCATAATTTTGAGTGAAAAAAATAAGTCCCAGAAAATAACATTCAGTATTTTTTATGACATTAACAGGAAGAAAATAGTTAAGATAATAGAAGAATATGCAAATAGATGCAATAGTGTTAGTAATAATCCAATTCTTAAGTTAAATGGTGAGGTCTCTGGGGTTCATTTCAGTATTAAGCTTAATAATAAATATTGTGTATCTTTTCTTTTCTATATATTTATTATTACTTGATGAAAATGTAAAAGCACTTAGCTGGAAGGAATATTTAAGGTTTTAGAAATGAAACGAAGTTCTCCAAATTCTAAGTCCGCTTAAAGTTGTTGAATTTTGTGGTCATTATTTCAGAAACTTCTGGGGTTCCTCAACCCCTTCTGATCCCAGAGAGCCATCTGCTGGAGAATTGCTTCATGTCTGCAACACAAGTTTAATTTTTTCTTTTCTGAATTTTAAGTTTTGAGTCCAATTTGATGCCCAAGTTAAAAAAAAATCTGGAAAATAAAAGCTGTGCCATCCCTAGGGCTTTTGATCGTTCTTCATCTAAGAAACCGTTTTGCTAGAGTGGCTTTTGATTATATTGGTATAGGTGTTCCCTGGAAAACACATTCCAACAAACGTTTCTTCTTTTATAAATATGTCACTGGGATGTGTCAGAGCCATTCCCTTCTGAGGGGCTGGGAGAGAAACTAATACCTGCTCAGCCTTTGCCCAGCAAAGCCACTCTGTCCTTTTTCATTGCTATCCTTCCTCTTCTTCATGTGCTAATTTATTTACCTTAGACTTAATTTAAAACTTTGTAAAGGAAAGAAAAAGGCCACTTAAAAGAGAGATTTGACATTTTAATGAATGAATAGGCAAAAGACAAAGATTCAAATTAATCAATGCTATTCCAAAGAGATAGTTCAAGCAAAATTCTCTTCTTCCTGTCAGTCAAAGAGAGACAGGTTATGTTGGGGAACAAGATTTACTGATGGGGTTCTTCCAATTCCCATTATTGGGATGGCATAGTCTCAACCAAGGGTTCCTCTCTGACTCAGTAATCCTCTGGGAATGCTAGCTATGTCTTTATCTTCTGGAAATCTAAAAATGTCTATACTGTGACAAAATGGAATGAGAAACGGCATTTTTCATGGGAACTGCCTATGAAATGGACACTACACTTAGTAGCAGAATCAGATTACTCAGGTTGGGATTATAGGGCAAATTTTCTCCCATGTCTTCTATTGATTTTTATTGAGAGTTAACACATGGTCCTGGACCTGAACAAAATTAAAACTTAGTTTTGGTAACCTTAGGCAGAAATGTTTGCAATAAATAAAGAAAATAGGCCTGACCTAGGGAGTCAAAAATTCCAGATTTAACAAAACAGTTTGAAGCCCTGCTGTGATACTCGAGCACCCAAGGCAGTTTTATCACCAGCCAACTAAGCTGTAAGTAAAATGGAGCTCAAAAAACTCTCTGTTTAGCCAACAATATAAGTTTGGAGGACAATGCCTACAAAGCACTTTGAGTTCCTTAGCAGAAGAGCCCCATGTAAGTACAAAGTATTGTTATGGGTTATGAAACAGCTGTCTATCAGAGTCCTTCTGATAGGGTGTTTTTAGAGAGAGACTACTCCCCGGTTTTATTGTCAGACTTGGAGTTAGACATCTTATGCCAGGCATTTCAGGACAGGGAGGAGGAGAAGGAAGGCTCTACCATGGTGGGAGAGATTATGATATAAGAGGTATGTTGACTTAAGCAATGTCCTCTGAATCACACCACGAAGTAGCACCCTTTCATTGGCCTAGACTTTCTTAGATGTGGCCCGCTTTTCAGGATGTAAAAGGATGGAGTAAGATGACTTTTGAGGTCCCTTGCATTATTTTTATAGCTCTATACTTATTTTTTTTTCTCAGCTTTATTGAGGTATAATTGACAAATAAAATTGCAAGATACTTAAAGCATACAGTATGGGGATCTGATGTACATACATTGTGAAAGGACTCCCAGTGTCGGATTAATGAGCACATTCACCACCTCACATATGTACCTTTTGTGTGTGTGTGTGTGTGTGTGTGTGTGAGAGAGAGAACATTTAAGTCCTACTCTCTTAGCACATTTCAATTATATGATACAGTGTTATTAGCTGTGGTCACTGTGTTTTACATTAGATTGTCAGACCTTATTTATCTTGTGGCAGAAAGTTTGTATTCTTTTACCAATCTCTCCCTATTTCCCCAAGCACCCCTAGCCCCTGACAATCAGTTTTCTACTCTCTGTTTTTATAAGTTAGACTTTTCTTTTTGATTCCACCTGTAAGTGATACCATGCAGTATTTTTCCTTCTCTGACTTATTTCACTTAGCATAATGCCCTCCAGATTCATCCATGTTGCAAATGACAGGATTTCCTTCTTTTTTTAGGGCTGAATAATATGGCATTATATTTGTATGAATATATGTGTATACCACATCTTTATCTCTTCATTCATCAGTGGACACTTGTTTCCATATCTTGGCTATTGTGAATAATACTGCTATGAACATGGGAGTTCAGATATCTCTTTGGGATAATGATTTTATTTCCTTTGGATGTATACCCAGAAGTGGGATTGCCAGGTTGTATAGCTCTATACTTTAAAGAGTAGGAATTAATTGAATGCATTGAGGACCAAGTAGAAGTTGTCCT
The DNA here is from genome assembly GCF_902729225.1 of Pteropus medius. Taxonomy (NCBI): domain Eukaryota; kingdom Metazoa; phylum Chordata; class Mammalia; order Chiroptera; family Pteropodidae; genus Pteropus; species Pteropus medius. The sequence continues at coordinate 114,674 of NW_024340695.1, read as the reverse complement.
TGGTGGGTGGTAGTGGTCAGAAGACAATGGTTCAGTGATGAGAGCCGAAAACTCAGGACTCAGAGGTCTGGCTTTGCTTTTGCATTCCTTGGGGATCAGTATTATATTGTCACAATTATCCGTCAAGTACACCCTCTTAAGTTTGTGGAGAGGAAAAGTAACTAAAAATGATTTTATGATGCTTTAAAAAGAAATCATTTTTAGTCTATGACCAATTTCTGTCTACAGGAGGAAGGTCAGCAAAGCCATCAAATAGTCTTGATCCGTGATAGTTTTCTCCATAATCCAATGATCCTATTACTTTTTCTGTATCCAACTTCCCCCTCAACCTCTCATTTATGAGTCCCTGGTCCATCATTTTTTCCCCTCCAGCTCTTTTGAGTTATTATTTACATGTAACACATGTAAGTTTAAGGTATATATTGTGAAATGATTACCACAATAAAGTTAGTTAACTTTCATTCCCTCACATAATTACCTTTTTTTTTGTGGTGATAACATTTAAGATCTACTCTCTTAAATAACTTTCAAGTATATAATACAGCAGCAATCCCCAACCTTTTTGGCACCAGGGACTGGTGCTCCTATGAGAATCTAATGCCTGATGATCTGAGGTGGAGCTGAGGAGGTGATGCTAGCTCTGGGGAGCAGTTGCAAATACAGATGAAGCTTTGCTTGCTGGCCCGCCATTCACCTCCTGCTGTGCAGCCTGGTTCCTTGTAGACCACAGCCCAGCACCAGTCTGTGGCCCAGAGGTTGGGACCCCTGTAATACAGTATTGTTAATTGTAGTCACCATGCTGTACATTAGATATTAGAACTTATTCATTTTATTGCTGGGAGTTTGTACCCTTTGCCTAGTCCATTTTTATAATCCCTCTCTTCACACATAATCAACTACCTCTGTCCCCCACCGTCCCCAGTTGAGCTCTCCTAGCAAAATTTGCCACTGGTTAAATCTCTCTGTCTACTCAACCCCTTTACCCACCTCCAGAAGCTAAATGTGGCTAGAGAAAAACCCACAACCATTTTAATATAGAAAAACACACAACCATCTTAACAAGTCTCACTTTAAATTTATTATGCCACATTTTAAGTGGGTCCATAGGGCCGCCTGGCAGTTATACCACATATGCCAAGAGAATTCACTCACTCATTTTTCAAGATGACTATTTCACACTTTCTCCTCTCACTTCAGACCACCAACATTTGTCTTTTCCTCTGCAGTTTTTTTCATTTGACCAAGAAAATAAAAGAAACATGAAGGTAACTTTCACATAGTCCCATCACCAGTTCTGCCCTCCTGCCTGCACCTGTGCTCGCTGCAGCGGAGTGGGCCCCTGAGGCAGCCCGTGCCCTGGCCTGCATTCCCTCGCAGTCATAACAAAGAAGCCAACCTTACGTAGTGGCCACTGTGTGCCAGGCTTCGTTCTAGATACCTTATGTATTAACTAGTAATACTTATGTATTAACTTGTAATACTCACAACGGTCCTGTGAGATAGGAATCATACCAGTTTTACAGACGAGGCCACAGAGGCACACCAAAATTCAGTAACGTCCAAAATCACACAGCCATAAGTTGATGATTTCGGACAGCTTTTGTCAAGGTCACTAATGACCTCCGAAATGTCAAAGGCAGAGAGGTAACGTCAAAGCCAGAGGGACATTCTCAGTTCCCACTGAGCCTTTCAGAAGTGTCTCACTCATTCCGCTTCCTTGACATCCCATTCCTCTTGGTGTTTCTACCACCTCAGTGGTCTCCTCTCTGTCTCCTTTGCTGCATCGCCCTCTGCTGGCCAACCTCTACACGTCCGATTGCCCAGGGCTTGGGCTGGACAACTTTTCTTTCTATCCACACTCATTCTCTTGGGGATTTCAGCCAGCCCGAAGGCTTTAAATATTTATAAATTGATGACTACTAGATTTTTATCTCTAGCTTTGACCTTCCCTAGCCTTCCATCGCTTCCATTTGAATGTCGTAGGCATAGCAATCACACAATTAATGTGTTTCAAATAAAATTCTTGATTTTGCTCGTATCCTTTAGTTGTTATTTTTAGGAAGTCGGGGTCTTCCTTCCACATCCCACATTGTAATTATCAGGAGGGCTCTACCTTCAAATTACATCCCAGGTCTGACCACCTCTCTCCACTTCCAGTCCTACAGCCTTATCCAGAGCACCACCATCTAGTCTCTGAGTTTTGAAATAGCCTCCTAATATGTCTCCTTGCGTTGTCTCTGGTTCTGGTACAGCCTGTCCTCTACCCTGCATTCAGAGTCATTCATTATATTTATACATCAGATCCGGCCCTTCCAACTCCTTTTTCTTATTTCCTAGATTTTCTCTTTCCCTCCCCGATGCCCAGCCTAGTCTTTGCCGTTCTTTGAAAACCATAAGCACACTTCTGCCTCAAGGCTTTTGCCCTCTGTTCCCCGCTGCTGGGAATGCTCTTCCTAAATTAGCCTAAATTAAACAGGAGAATTCATTATTTCGATATGATCTCTGTTCAAACTTTACCTTATTTGAGAAGTTTTCCTTGATCTCTCCATCTAAAATAGCAGTGCCTGGCATTTTCTATCTTCTTGCCGGTTTTAGTCAGAGTGTAATGTTGTATCATATGTCTGTTTGCCGTATGTCTCCATGAAGGCAGAGATATTATTGCTCTGTTCCTAGTGCCTGGAACTAGGTACTTGATAAATATTGTTGACTTTTTGCAATAGTGACAGGTATTAAGTCCTACAAAGTTAAAGGACAGGAATGAAAAAGATTAGATGTAATACTTTTTTTAAAGTAAGAAAAATAAAACCTGTAAAAGATGGATAAAAAGGGGTATATGTGGAAGATGGTCTAGAAGTGGAAGAGGAGAGTCTCAGATTCCTTAATGTCTTCGTGGGTGCATCCATGCTTAGGGTGGGGACCTGAAGTATTTCTAGAAATTTAAAATTGGCAAAACGAAATAGAATTGGCCATCTTATGTTCCTTAAACCTACTCCACTTGAAGCATTGAAAATGACAAATTGTAAATTTAAGTTATGATAGTAATAATAATGATTTTTCCACGTGTTCCTTTTCTGAGTGTCTTTAATCATTATTCCATATCCCAGTACTCTTTATTTTTTTAATTATTTTTTAAAATTAATTAATTTATTTTTTATGGTGACATTGGTTAATGAAATCTGGTAAGTTTCAGCTGTACCTTTTAACAGTAAGGCATATATATATATTGCATTGCGTGTTCACCTCCCATAGTTAGATTTCTTTCTGTCATCACATATTTGACCCCTTTTACCCCTCCCCTCTGGTAACCACTAGTCCTAGTGCCTTTTAGAGTTAGACTGAGAACATTGATGTAATTGTTTCCAGTTTCTTGGGTCACTCCTCCGTAAAGAGAACAGTTCCAGGAGTGGATTTATCCACCTCTCGCTTAACATTGCTGTGAGTTCTACTCACTGATGTGGAACAAGAATGGAAAGAAAATCATGCCAAAATAATAAATTCTCTTCCTTAGTATTATAAGATATAAAAGGATTGAGACAGTTCCTTTAATCTTCGTTAGTATTTCAGCGTGCTTTCCAACAGATAAATCTTTAACGACCTCCAGAAGACAAGAAGGGGATGTTTCCTACCCTCTTGAATATAAATACACCTAAGGAAAATTCAAATAAACATGATGACTCCAAATAAATATGATGCTTAATAATCATCTGACCTAACTGTGATTTTGAAAGTTTAAAGCGTAGGTGAATGGCGGGCACAGAATCCTGCAAAGCTCACATCACCCAGCTTGGGCCATAAAATTGTGAAAGGCCAAGCATGATTATTTTGTAGCCTTTAGGTTATTTCAAAAGATTTGTTTGTAGGCATTCACTGCATTACTTCATTTCTCATTGACTTCTTTTTGCCCAGAGGGAGAAGAAGATGAGGACGAGGAGGACGAGGAGGAGGAAGATGAGGAGGAGGAAGATGAGGAGGACGAGGAAGAAGACAAAGGCACAGATTCCCTGGATGAGAGCGTGGATGGCGACGCCGAGCTGCGTGGGTTTACTGTCCCTGGCCTCACATCACAGGAACCTGGCTTGGAGCAGGAAAACATGGACCTTCTGGAGGGAGCCACCTACCAGGTGCCAGATGCCCTGGAGTGGGAACAGCAGAATCAGGGATTGGGTAAGAGTCGTGGGTATTTCCCTTTCCCTATTCCCACCCCTTCTTTCACGTTTCTCAGGTGACAGCTTTCTTTCCTTGGTATTGATTATGGAGCAAAGTGGATTTTCAGTTTTTGTTTATGGATGGTTGGTTCATTTGGGAAAGAGTTATCAGTTTTTTCTTCAATATGTTTATATTTAATCTTTTAAATAGCCAAGCTCCAACCACTAAGAGCACAGTTCCCTAATTTTGGAAGGAGTTCTGTCTTTCTTTCCCAGCTGGAACACAGCTGTAGGCTTTGGGAGGACTTCCAACTGCAGAGGAAATGTGTGTAACCAATATGCTGGTCTGCAGTCAGAAAGCAAATTTATCTTGTCACCCTCTGTCCTTTTAGAATTTACTTCCTCAAGGGAAATTCTTCCCTGGCTTCTGGCTTCTGGGCAAGCTTTCGGCAGTCCGATGACTTTTCTGTTCATTCTGATAGTTGTGTTTTTGTGAAACAGAGTCTCATTTTAGCAGTCAGTGTCCAGAGAGCCCCATGCTTACTCTCTTTTGTGCGTAGCCCGCATTTTAAGTGGGAGACTCCTAGGATGCAGGCTGACCCTAACTTGGCATCCTCTTCTCTGTCAGAGGGCAGCTCTCCTGTCTGTCTACCCTTGGCTTTTTCAGAAGAGACACTGCTAAGCTCTGGGCGATTCCTTGAGGCCTCAGTCTCTTGACCTGAGGTGAAGTGACCTCTATTCCCAAAAACCTCCCTCCACCCAGTTCTCTTAGTCTTTAACAGCTGGGTCCATTTATAATCTTCAGTGCAACAGAAGTTAGGTTTAAGAGTCATATATGGTGCAAGCAATAAAGATACTTGTTTCAGACTGTGAAAAACAGTCATATTAGTTTTTGGGGATTTCATTGAAAATCTGGGTGTCGGTTTGGGACTTTGCTCTGGAATATCATACTTAGTATGCCTTGGTGCCTGGTTGAAACTTCCAATTTCGAATCCTATTACATATGATTTCCTAGAGATTGTTCTCCTCTCCTCCCATGAAAACTCTCTTTTAGATCAGTGGCGAAGAAAGTGTGAGTGCATTAAAACAAGTCTGGGATGGGAAAATTAACAGCATCTGTTTATTGCATGATTGGGTAGCTTAGAACAACCTCTTTTTTGTTTTTAAAGCTCAAACTGGAATTGGTAAAATCTTTAAAGGTTTGCAATCAAAAGAGGAACCCTTTTCATAATCTCTAGAGCTAAAGAAGCATGCAGGAGGTTGTTTAATGCCATCTTTTTTTCTTTTATAGAGGTCTTTGTCCTTTAAATTTGGTTAATCGGTTTATCCAACACACCTATCTAAGCACTCACTATCTCCTTGGCACTTTGTATGGCATTAGGAACACAGAGGAAAACAAAACAGTGCCTTTTCTTGTTTAGAGCGGAGCCCATTTCATAAAGATTTCATAAAGATTTCAGAGTGAGTTTTATAATGAAAGTAGGTTATAAGAGGGCAGGGCAGAAATGTAGAAGGGAGCCATTTCTATTAGCTTGGAGTGTGCAGAGCTGTCACTTGTAGGATGCATAGGTAAAAGATAGCTTTCAGGGATAGGAAGCCAAAGAAAGAATATGCACAAAGGTGTTGGAGGGATGAAAGAGCATGGCGCATACATATGGGTTGGCCAATACATTGTTTTTTATCAAATTTTTTCTTATTATAATAATTTATCATTTCCCTAGATGTCTCTTACTTTTTACTGTCATTTCTTTTCCTGATAAATTCATTTCGTCCACACGTCCTTAGCATCGTGAGTTTTCTGGAAACCAAAACAAGAACAAATCTTTCGAGTTGTTTTTTTCTCACACTGTTGAAAACTGTGTTTGAGTAGTGTCTGGGTCTAGAATTTTATTAGCTAATCAGCTTTTTCTTGGATTGACAGGAGTATCTCCTCGTACTCAAAACCAGTAACAACTTCTGGATCAATATTAATTGATAGTTTCCTAAATACTCTCAGATTAGATAAAATAAAGGAAAACCGCCCCTATTTGTGATGAATTTTGTGGTAGGTAGAATAACAGCTCCCTAAAGATGTCTATACCCCAGTCTTTTGAACCTGTGAATATGTTACCTTACATAGCAGTAAGGACTTTGCTGGTATGATTAAGGGTCTTGAGATGGAGAGGTTATTCTGGATTATCTGGGGGGTTGGGTGGGGAGCAGTATAATCACAAGTGTCCTTAAAAAGAGAAGGTAGGAGGGTCATAGGTGGAGAAGATGTGATGATAGAGGCAGAGGTCAGAGTGATGGCTGTGAGCCAAGGAATGCTGGCAGACTCCAGAAGCTGGAAAAGGCAAGGAGATGGATTCTCCTCCGAGCCTCTAGAAGGAATACAACCCTGCTGACACCCTGATTTTAGCCCCTCAAAACCTATTTCAGGCTTTTGACCTGCAGAACTGTAAGATAATGAATTTGTGTTGTTATGAGCCACTAAGTTTGTGGTAATTTGTTACAGCAGAAATAAGAAACCAATACAGATTTCAATAAGCATTTTATAAGCAGCATCATTTTAGAAAGCAGAGATGCATGGTAGCTGTAGTCAAGAGTGTGAACATTGTAAAACTAAGTAGTTATTCCTTAATGAATCATTAAAAATGCAAACATTGGGATCCTTTAAAAAGCAAACTTATTTAGTACAGTAACATTTTAATTGGCCATATTCTCCATTCCTATTTTTAAGTGGGTGGTTTTTTTTTTTTTAGAGATTGTCATATTCTATTTCACAATATGAATGGTATTCCAAAGCAAATGCTAAAACCCGTATAAACTTTGAAAAATGAACAGATTGAAGTAGGTAGTTGGGACTGGCTAAAAATAATGCAGATTCTATGAATAGATTATAGTTTTGTTTCCTGTGAAAAGCAGAAAACTTAGATGACTTTCTAAGGCAAACAGTAGATTCATAGCTTCAAATTCTCTGCTCTTCTGAAGTTTTCTGCATTGTCACTTACTCATTGTCTCTAGCTTTGAAACGAAAGAGCTCATCTTCTTGATCTTGCTGTTGGAAGGTGACTGTGGAATGAACTGTACGTGTTATCAGGATATAGAGAATCAGGAGTGAAAGTTCCATGTTACGGTTGAAGTGGATTGATTAATTGGTAAAATGCCAGTAGCATACAGGAAGCTCTTTATTCACATGTGCAGAATGAACTTCTTTTTTGATCTAATAAGTTTATTTTCAAATTTATTGGCAAGAAACTGTACAGAAAGCAGATACTTGACCACATTCCTTCCTATCCTGTTACCATGATAAATCACACAATCATCCTTTTTTAAAGTACAAAGTCAATATGACCAAAGTTGAGTGAGCATATCCATTTTAATGTTTAAACATTTCCAGTGTAATTAGTACTTGGAGACTTTTTCCTTTTAACATTCCTTTTTGCATATCTGTTAAGATGCTTTAGCTACAGGTAGCAGAAACCTTAAATTGGAGTAAAGAGTAAAGAAGTAAATTTTCTCTCAAAACAAGAAGTCTAGAGGTAAAACACTCTTGGGTCAGTTGACTCAGTAGCTCAGCTTTCATCAGTGACCCAAGGTTTTCCCATCTTGCTGCCCTGTGGACTTCGCCCCCAGGCTGGCTTCCTTATAGTTGCAATGGCTGCAGCAGTTTTAGGGGTCACACCCAGACAAGACATTGTCCAGGGGAAGAAGACTGTTTTTTCACTGTGTTTCTTTTTTAAAAGTAAGGAAACCTTTCCAAGAATTCCCCAGTAGAATACTTCTTGCCTCTAATTGGCCAAGGTCAGGTCACATGCCCATTTCTAAACAATCATTGGTAAGGGGAATTTGATCACATGACTGGGTGGGTGTTAATCACCATGCCTATTACCCATGATTTCTGTGTTTTTCTGTTTTCTTCTCTTGTAGGTGATACTTATCCATGTCTCTTTTATCCTCTAGGCATCCTATTAGTGATCTTATTAAATTAATATCTTTATTTTATATATATTTTGAGTTCTTGAGTTCTGAATGAAGGCCTGAGGTTGGTATTGTTCCATTTTCTTCATCAGGAAGAGACCATTTTTGGAAAATTTACAGTTTGGTTGATGTTCTGGTTGGATAAGTCTTCCAAAAGCCATCAATTAGTTAAGAATTATTATAACAGTCTTCATTTTTTCAAAAGCCTGTACCTAAAATTGGAATGGAGTCTTGATTTAGGAAGTGGAATATTTTTCTCTGGAGGTCTTTAAAAAACCTGATAAATATTCAATTAACAGTTTAGGGATGTTTGTGGAAAGCAGAAGAATGAAGAGCACTCATGTATCTATTTTTTTCACCAGATATTCATTGAGCACCTACTAAGTGTGTGCTGTATATTGTGGAAATGCTGAGAGGCTGAATTGTAGAGAGATTAATTACCATGGGGCAGGGAATGGTCCCATAGATATGAGGTCAGAGGCCAAGCAATTCCACAATGGGGAACTGACACATCACTTATAAATAGGGATTGCTTCGAGTGGGCAACCATCTGTGAGGTGTGACTTCAGGGGTGCTTTATCCAATCCCTTAATTTATACCACCCTTTCTGCCTTACCATGGTGTCTGCTTTCAATATTAGACACTTCCTATGGATTGAGATAATGTATGTTGAGAAGGCCTTAGAAAAATGCAGATCTGCTATCCGGGTAGATAATTCATTAAGATATTATCATTTATTTCTTATTATTAATTTATCACGTTCAGGAGCTGGTGATTTAGTATGATTTGAAGATTAAAGAGAGAGGAACACAGGACAAATGCGTTTTGAATTGGTAGGAAGGTAGGATGAAGGGCAGGTAAAGGGCGTGGTGGCTGGACCTTATAGAAACTGAACACTTGACTGTGAGAAAGTCAGACCCTTAGCCTCAAAACATGTCAGCTCTTCTCTTTCTGTTCCTTGTTCTCTTCTTCTTATTCTTTTAAAACACTTAATGTGTAGCTAAGACTGAACAATTAAATATAGGGCAACATGGGCTGTGGCAGCAAAGAAAAGAAGCTCCGTAAAAGAATAGTGGGAAGTGTGAGATTTCAAAGAACTCTTCATTGCAACAAATGTCAGTGTATTTTGATGTATAACATGTTAAGCTGTGGATTAAAAGGTTGCTCAGGAAGCTACTGGGCTAACATAATTAAATAAGTGTATAAAAGGAGAGGGAGGAATGAAACCTCAATCCAATGTAACCAGCACAAAGTGAGTAGCAGATTGGCCAAAGTCCCCAGACAAGTGGCTCTCAATGGTAGGCGCACTGCACTCATCTAGAGAGCTGTAAAAAATACTGATGTCTGGGTCCTACCCTAGAGGACAACTGTTCTAGATGGAATCCATTGCTCGTTCCCTTGGGATGGGGCAGCTTCTGATTATGTAGGAAGATGGAGAAAGAAGATTTTAAAAAGTCTTTCTAATGACAGCTAAATGTAATATAGTATACTGGATGAGAACTTGCAACAGAAAAAGGGCGTTAGGTAAAAACTAAGGCAATATGAATAAATTATGGTCTTTAGTTAATAAAACAAAATGTTTCTATCTTCTATGAATGGAATCCCCATTAGTGATTTACATTGCTTTTCATGATCTTTTGTGTATTGGATTAGTGTGCCTTAAAGAAAAATTCAGCTTTTTACAATCACATAGAGATAATATCTGTGCTTTAATTTTCCCAGAAATCCCATGGTCACGTTACAGACTCCTAACTCTGGACCACGGAGGTTTGTATCCAGACTCCTGCATCTGGGATGCCTGAGCATCTCCCGGTATGAGTTCCATGGGTGAGCATCTGCCGGTTACCTGGGGTTCCTTTCTATCCTGAGATGGTACCCAAGGTGTCTGGATTTGAGAGTAATGCCATTCACTCTTTCTTTGGAAAGAACTGAATTACTTTTCCTACACAAAAGGAAAAGACTTGGGTGCTGAACTTTTTCACATTAGGCAAGACGCCCTGGTGGCCAGAGTTTAAATTAGAGATTGTGATCCCCGCCTCTCTTTGCTTCATGAAGATGAGCAAATAAGAGAAATTAGGTCTGCAGAGGAGGATACCTTCCAGGTCCAAGATATTATTTCTTCATAGCTCTTTCCATTTAAGCTCTTGCTTGCTAGCAAATTAGTAGTAGTTGGGGATTTCTAGGGGAGAAAAATATGTCCCTATGCCTGTGGTGAAAGATTCAACAAACTCAAGAATTTAATAGGTTTTAAAAATGCATTTATTGCTGTGTTTTCCATTTATTTTATTTTTATCCTGTTGTGTTGTCATTTTTTTTTTTTGTCAGAAGCCTTAAATCCTCTTTTTAGCATGGTGTAGGTTATAAATAGTTTAAATACTTAGAAATTAATGGACTTCCTTCCTGCTGCCCATTTCCAACTATGCTTGCAAAGTGTACTGAAGACCACAAATATAGAAATTTATATGAACCAAAAGTCAAAAAGAGAGCAGGCCATGCCTAAAGAAAACCAGGTGCTGGCTTAAAAACACTTTAATGTACTCTGTTTTTTCCTTTCATTTTGATGTTCATGACACTTCTGATGAATGGTTCTGTATATTGGCTATAGCCAAACTTTTGTGTTCCTTTAACATAGGAAATGTT